>NC_038247.2:14887668-14902856 GCF_000004515.6 Glycine max
GAGAGAGAGAGAGATAGAGAGAGAGAGAGAGCGAGAGAGAGAGAGAGAGAGAGAGAGAGAGAGAGAGAGAGAGAGAGAGATCACCTTCTATTTTGTTTTTATTTTATGAATAAAGTATATATTCTTGTTTCCATCTCATAAGATTCAATCTTTTCCTTAAACACACTGTAAATTTCCCTTAAATTGGATAATATATGAATTAAATATATTTTTAGTGCTCCAAAAATACACTAAATTTGAATTTAATTTGCCATTTGAAAAAAAATTGTGACTACATGATCATTTGAATCAGTGATTTAATTAGAGGTGATTCGGCGTAGCATGTAACAAATTAAAAAAGAATTTTATAATTAACTAATTAAAAAATAAAAATTAAAGTGATTAAGAAAACAAATAAAAAAAGTAATAGAAAAAGAAGATTGGAAAAGGTAGTGTTCCTCTAATAAATATTTTATTGTTAATGCAATGTATTCCATAATGTTAGATCTAATAAGATTTAGAATCATTTCTATATATATATGAAACACAAGTCAATATTATTATATCTATCTATTGTTATTGTTTCACAACATGCCTCTTAGCAAAGTTGAGAAAATGACTAAAATCTAGTTTTTCTAAAATTCTGAGGTAGGTGTAAAGAAATTTTTGGGAGGAAAAAAAACATATTTAACCCAAAAGAAATTAACAGAACTGTTAAACATAAGGGCATGATTGAATGCTTTAACTGTTCCACAAAAACTAAAACGCAACTAAGCAACTTGATGTCTTGAACTTAAATTGGTTGACGACAGGTGTGGTTTCACTTTACAAGTATTCAACAGGGTTAACATCGCTTTTAATTATCGAATATCTAATCAAGATGTAAATTAAGACATGGAATCTATTTGGTCATTATTAAAAAAAGAGGATTAAGGAAGATTATTGAAACGAGATACTTGAAGGTCTGCTGTCGCATAATTTAACCTTAGAACTTTCAATTTTGGCTGCCCATGATGGGCACAAGGTACCTTTGTCACTTTCCCCTCGTTAAATAAAATTTAACCCATCACTCTCTGTGACGTTAATTTTGCACCACCCGACCACATAAATAATTTATGAATTTGATTTAATTGTCATTAGTGGTTAAGCAATGCAATTATGATATTTGTACTAGAACTTCTCCAGTTGTACGTTTCATTGACAAACTACAACTCTTGCGTTTTAATGTTGCGTATATATATGGGGAAAATAATAATTTTACATCCACAGATGTAAGCGTTATTAAGACAATTTTTATTATTATTTTAGTTGGATTTTTCTTTGAATAAAAGTTAGAAAGAGTGTCACTTTGAACTTTAAAATCATAGGTAGCACTTTAATCATTGAAATATTTCGTTTTATTACTGGGTTCTAACGGAGTTAGACAAACATATAAGATGGATATCAATTGATGCCTTGTTGTGGTCTAATTAAGTAAGTCTAGACACTAACAAGTAATAAAAGAAAATTTAACAGTTAAAAATAAACTTATATATAAGTTTAGTCTTTCTATTTTACTAAATTCATAATTTTAATCTTCCTATTTTAAAATAAAAATATTTGATCTCCTCTATTTCAAAAAATTTACAATTTTAATTTAATTCTTAATATTATCAATTTTTTATTTCTAATTAAAATTGGAATATTCTCTCTATACAATAATATGTATAATAAAGGTTTACAGGATTATTAATATTATCAAAATAAAACTTTAATTCTAGTTTTTTTTTAAAAAAAAAAAAAAACCAGTACAACTAACACTTAAGGGTAATTTCATCAAAAAAAAAAAACACCTAAGGCTCTGTAGTAGTTTTTAGCTGTAAATTTCAAATTTTGTGAAAGTAATATCTAGCTTTTAGTTTGTAAAATTGAGTTTTAGTTTTTCTCTATTTTTTAATTTAAAAAATAAACTCATTTTAAATTTTTTCTTATCATATTATAAAATAAGTTTAAGGATGTATTTGGAAGAACGGGTGTAGGTGTTGTGGTTGGGGGCCTTGCCCCGTGACTTTTTTCAAAATTGTAAAATTAGTAGAATATGTTTTGTTTAGGGGGAAAACTTAATAGAATTTGAAAATTTATATATTTTGTTAAATTTTAGTTACTAAGCAAACAATTTTTCTTTTTTACTTTTAGGCTTTGTTAATCAATAATTGTGTTACGGGCTCCTCTTATTATCCTTAACTTAATTAAAATGAAAACAAAAAATTAAAACAAGTTAAATCCTAATGATAGGAATTCTTATTTTTTAATCTCATAAATAGAATTAGTGCCGCTGAGAATAGGGTACCAAGACTCTGGAAATAAGCAACATCACACGATTGGAGAAGCAAATTACTTTGCAAAATATATTGAGATATGTAGAATTGTAATTAGCTGTTTATCATATTTTATAATTTTCTTATTCATATTTACATATATATCTTATATGCACTGAATCCTATATATTTTTAGAATAATCTTATTTTCATATAAGATACATATTTATTTTGTGTACCATATTTCTACATCATAACGCCTTTTGTTTCTAAGTATATAGCAAAATCGGAAGGAGTATTACAAGATACTTCAACATTTAAAATGTCATTGTCTACGTGATCATAATCAACATCGATATTACCACTGAATATATCTTATTAGTTTTCCACAATCATGTTATGCAATATAATACATGCCAACATTATATCCTTCATTGTATCCATGTTCCAGGTACGCAATAAATCACATATAATTGTGAATTGAGATTTGAGCACACCAAATGCTCATTTTGCATCCTTTTGTACTGCTTCTTGACATTTTACAAATAATTTTCTCCTGAGACCTTGTGGCATTGGTATGGTCTTCACTACCATCTACAAGATAATATCCCATATTTTATGTAGTTTTATTAACTAGCTCGACCTTGCAAAACGTCACCAAACACAAGCAATTGGTTTAACACATTAATGTTATTGTTTGAACCTCCAACACCAAAATATGCATGTTAAATCCACAAGTCTTGTAAAGTAAAAACTTCAAGTATTATTGTGAGTTTGAGAACTTTGAGAATTTAATGTGGAAGGGGTTTGAGTGTTTTACATAAAATAATTTGGTGGTGGCGGTGGTTAAAAAAGGGAGGGGGGACAATTTTGTGAATTTTGGGTCAAATGAGGCATGTGGTAAGTTTGTAAAAAAATTATATAAGTTTTTCAATCAAATTGATTTAGATCCAATTTGCACAAATAAAATTTAACTATGATTGAGATTGGAGAATTGAGATTAACAAATGAAGAATGAGAATGAAAATTGTATATACAAATTCTATGTGTATTGAACCAATTTATAGAATGTTATGTGTGTAACAACTATTTTATTTATTTATAACGGTCATTGTGCACGCTTTTTTTGTAGGGACAATGGTCAATGTAGATAACAAGTGACGTTCACTATGTACACAGTAACATTCACTTTCTCTCACAATTTTTTTTTTTTACTTTTCTTCCCCTTTCTCCTCACATTTTTTCTCCTTTCTTCCTTTCAGGTTTCATGTTCTCCTTTCCTCTCTTTCCTCATGTTCTCCTTCTTTTTTCTTTTTTCTTCTTTCTTCTTTCTTCTTGGCTTCGTTCCTCTCTCTCATCACATTTCTCTCTTCTTCTTCTTTCTTTTCTCTCATCGATGCCCCTCCACGCGCCCTCTTTTCCCCTTTGTCGCGACCCCCCCCCCCTTCTTCCCCCTTTTGGACCTTCGTGCGACCCCCCCCCCCTTGTCCTCCGTTGGTATGTCAAAATTTTTTGTTTGCTTCTTTTTCTTCTTCATCTCCTTCTGTTAAGCCATGACAATTGTTTTTCTTCCTCATGCATTTTGTAAGTAGTTGTCACTATTGATAATTTTTTTTTTAAACTGTGCAGATCATCACATTTGTTCGTGTTGGGTAATCAACACTCCCACAAATAAAATTACCCACACCCACAAAGGATCACGAGAACACAACAAAGATTACACCGTAGAAAAATAATAACAAACACAAGAATTTAATGTGGTTCGGCACCTTTTGCCTACGTCCACAGAATTATCTCAAAAAGTATTTCACTATCACAAAAATGATTACAAGATTGTAACTCACCCCAAATAGTGTATCACTCTACAAACCCGATTACCCAACTCAATGGTTACAAGAAATGATAACACTCTCACAAAAAGACACTTTTCTCTCAACAAAGTGACTTTGTTTCACAATCTCTCTTCTCACACACTCACTCTACATGTGTTTTTTCTCCACTAAATCTCTTCTATAATAAATAAGTTCTCTAGGAAGTTGAAATAAAAACAACTTTCAATATATCCATTCAACTAAGGTTTATCTAGTAAAATGCAATATTTCACTTTGTATTTAAGTCACCTAAACCTTAGTGATAAAAATTCAATTCCTAATATGCATGCACCTTATCTTCTGGCTTGAAACTTTACAATTCTCCCCCTCAAGCCAAAAGAAAAATATCCTTCAATCAATTTGAAAGTGAACAAACTCCCCATCCAACGAAAGTATCTCCCAACACTTCTACAACATTAGAAAACTTCACTTTCTTCTTCACTTTGTTATCATAGTTCCTCTTCAAGGCTTGTCCATCCAAATAGCAAAAGTTACATTTATTTTTTTGTTCTCGCAACACCAAGTGTCTCCCCTTGTACACCTTGCATCCTCACTTTGAACCAACTTATTTGTACCCTCGTGATGTCTTCTCCCCCATCTCGAACCTTTGTGTGCTCCCAGCCATAGCTTTGATACCACTGTTGGGCAATCAACGCTCTCACAAACAAAATTACTCACACCCACAAAGAATCGTGAAAGCACAACAAAGATTACACCATAGAAAAATAATAACAAATACAAGAATTTAACGTGGTTCGACATCTCTTGCCCACGTCCACAGAATCATCTCAAAAAGTATTCCACTATCACAAAAATGATTACAAGATTGTAACCCACCACAAATAGTGTATCACTCTACAAACCTGAGTACTCAATGGTTACAAGAAATGATAATACTCTCACACAAAGACACTTTTCTCTCAACAAAGTGACTTTGTTTCACAATCTCTCTTCTCACATACTCACTCTACATGTGTTGTTTCTTCATTAAATCTCTTCTCTATTTATAGTGAAGATTGTCACCACTATAATGAATAAGTTCTCTTAAAAGTTGAAACAAAAACAACTTCCAATGCATCCATTCAACTAAGGTTCATATAGTAAAATGCAATCTTTCACTTTGTATTTAAGCCACCAAAACCTTAGTGATAAAAATTTAATTTTCAATATGCATGCACCTTATCTTTTGACTTAAAACTCTACAATTCTTCCCCAAGAACTGGATCTACATAGTGAAGATGTTGAGATGTGCTTTATTTGCTAGATCTGGAGAAGACCAAATCTTTATATTAAGAAAGTGTGTTGGTGGTGATATTGGTATTGGTAGTGGTCGCAATAGGAAGAAGAGTCATTATCAAATGTAAAGAAAGTGTGTTTTTTAAATTTAATTAAAAATAAAATCATATTTTTTTCTAAAAATAAATGTAAAAATATTTTATTGTATTAAAAACTATTTTATTTTTATATTTAGTTTTGTCAAACACATTTTCTTTGAAAGTTACGTTTAAAAATAAAAAATTGTAATGCAACTACCCAAAACGGATCATAAGAAACTATATCTACAATTTGTCCATCTAAAATTTCGATGTAGTTAGCATGTATTATTAAGATAAAATTTTATTTTTAATTAACAAATTATATAAATATTTATTTATACAAAGCCATAAGTATCCTCCATAATAATAATAATAAAAAAGCCTGCTTAAAAAGGGTACAACACTGTAAACAACCAAACTCTTCCCAATATTAAACAATAGTGAAATACCACCTAAATTGTCTTATGTTTAATTTATTATCTTTTAGATACGAAGTAATACTACAAGAAAATTGTTTTTATTGACTAAATTATTGGTCTCTAAATTTAGTTAACTTATAAGATATCTGTATATTACAGTCTTCGATTATATAGAACTTCTTTAACTATTTCCCTGGAATTAACAAATTTAGTTAACTTAATTATTTGTGTATTAGTTTTTAGAATTACTTCCTGAATTCTTTAACATTCTTTTAATCCCTTTTCAGTGTATGTGTTTTTATCCGTTGAAATTGAATATGATATAAAAAATTTATAATATTCATATATTTTATTCAACCAATTGAATTAAATCATTTTAATTTTACTGTAAATTTTTTTTTATGTATAGCTTAAAGTGTGCACGCGCTCAAGGTTATAATATGTTAGACAACTCTCTTTAATTTAAGAGGATGAAAAAATAATCACTAACCACTTAAGTAGAGACATTAATTAGACATAAATTAATTTTAAAAAAAAAGTCATGCATATAGGATCGACCAAGGTTGTAGAGAACATAAGGAAAAGAAGACTTCAAATAATTTAATTAATTTGATTTGTGAAATCTAATTTGAAAAAAGAATGAGAATTTGAGAGTTCTAAATAAAATTAAATTAGCAGAGAAATACAATTTTACTTAATTTCAATAATAAAATAATTAATTTTCTAAAATATGCAAAATTAAAATTACGTATAGCTTAAGCAAAAACGAAAAACCTAAAAATACAATTAATTCCAAAAAGATTATAGTGATTAAGAATAGTCCGTGCTTATCCAACCAAGCAACAGTGACGTTTTGCATGGTGGCGGAAATAATGATTGTATTATTGGTCCACAAAAGGGGGTGTACCTCCCAAGTCAATAATAAAAAACATCTGGATGTCCGCAAAAGGTTACATTATCATTATTATTGCTATACATCTATCCCATCTCTTGCTTTCTAGGATCTATTACTATTAGAAAAAATGTTACATAAATATTCAATATGTTAATTGACATCAGTGAAAATATATATATATATATATATATATATATATATATATATATATATATATATATAAAAGTATAATAAAATTTATCATATGATAAAAAAAGATAAAAATAATATAAAATATTAAAAAATATATTTTAAATAACAAAATATTTATGTCGTTCAATGCTATTCTACCCTTATAAAAAAGAATATTCAAATTTGACCAGTGGCTATTTAGTAGGAGTAGTTTTTTCAATTTAATTGATCCCTATTTATTACCAGTTTTCTAAAATGGAAAGTACTGCGTGCCTCCAATCATATTTGGTATGGTAAACCAACATGTAAGTTCAAGAAGTGACGCCGAAATGTAATTGAGTGTGGATTTAGGACCAAAGAGAAATTAAGAGTATTTCCTCTCACACTCATAAATGTATTTGCTATGTATTGAAAGTGGTGTGGCATGAGTTACTAGTGTTTGGTAACTTTATTTCCTAAATGTGATTAGAAATTTAATCTCCTAGTTCCTATATTTATATATATATATAAAAAAAATTGATTTCTTAAATGAATTTTAATATTTCAATTTATTATTTCTTGAACTCGCAATTGGAAGATATCCTTGATTTACTAAAAAATAAAAGTATTTGTTGATTGAATTACACCAACAAGATTAAATTTTTATTTTTATTATAAATTTGATCTAAAATAAACTCTTTTCTATATTGATATTTTAAAGCCGATTCAATCTAATAGTTGTTTTGATCTTTTTAACTCGTATTCAAATTATGCATGAAGAAAATATATTTAATCATCTTTAATAAAACAAATATATCTATGCTCCAAGGAAAAAAAAAATGAGCCAAATTCTAACTCCATATACTCATTTAATTATATATTAGTTCCAAATATGCAGTTGCACGCCATTGTTAGACCACAAATTAAGGTACTGAGTTAGTTGTTCGCTTGGCTCATTCATGAGCTAAAAATTGTGGGTTTAAGTCTGGCTGTAAGCGTCAATGTCATAAAGCCATAATGTGAATCCCAAGCGCCTCTAAACCCACAACTATACCAATTGTTGATTCGGGATATTTCACAAATCATTCTTTTAAGACAATTTTTGTTGTTTTGTTTAAGACTATATTTACTCTTTCGACATCGATAATTTTGTTCAAGTAAGATATCATTATGAAGAATGAAGAATGAAATTCGATCTCTGAGTAGATGCAATTATGTGCCATGCACCCCCGTGTTGGAACTCCCTCCACAAAAACAAAAGAAAGCGTCCACTTACCAAATTAAAGTCCCTTGTTTGAGTGTGACCACCATCCAAAATACAACAACTATTGCACGAGTAAATCATGGCTCCCTCATCACGTTCTTCTTCTTTTCAAAAACCATTAGCGTGCATACATAACATAACCTAATTAGTGCCAATACCACCACCACCATTACACAATACACCCCCCCATAATAAGCTTGTCTTCACGTCGTTGTATTAATGAAGCAACGCGTGAGAATCAACAAAGTTACCGAGTAATGCGGCTGTGGTCGTAGGTAGCGGGGCCATGCATGTATATATAGCATCTTCATTATTGAACTCCGAATTAATGTTGTTAGCTGATAAACACAAGAAATTATACCCAATGGTTTTCTGAAAGAACACGCATATAATATTTGTGAGAAAAAGTTCAGTGAAAGAAAGAATAAAATAGGTTGCCCTAGCTAGCTCCTTAATTGTTGTCCTTGAATTGACCTAAGTACCTAACTATAACTATAGTCATAAGCATGTGGCCTATAATTATACCAAGATGTCCTTGCTGGGGCGTGTATCTACTAGTCCACACTTTCCTGACTATTGCATTCAACATGGAGGAAGCTTTTTGCTTCAATAACCATTAATCAATATTGTTAGGACATTAATTAAAAAATTAAAATTTTATTTATTTCACCATAATTTTTAATATATTTTTGGAACATCTTTTACATCTTTTCTACAAGTGATAATTCTATTGGAATCAAATAAAATCATATAAATAATAAAATTCTTTCTTCCAATATTAAATATATTTGTATATGGAAGATTCAAACTCAAGATTTCTATTTAAAGTAGATTAATCTAGTGGCAAATAATTCATGTATTTGGTGGTTTAATATACTTTAATTAAATATGCTTTTTTAAATGAAAACTTTTTATTATAAACTCTTTAATTACTTTCTTTGGACAATATTTGGCAAGACCCAAAAATCATGTATGAAATGGATAAAAAGTGTAAAAGGGTATCCGGGAATTAGGATTATATCTGTCTGGCAAATTCGTACCTTTTGGGGGAAGTCACATAAATGTACGTTTTGGTTCAATTCCGAAACAGTGAAATTAGATGGAGGAAGCGAAAGCTGGTATGGTAGTCAAGCCTCGCTCGCTACTTTTCGTCGATGCCGTTTATTCTTCAAAGTTCAAAGTCAATTTGTCTTTTCAGCAAGTGTGTGTAAGTAAGATATATACAATTAGGTCTAAAGTTGGAAAGCTACAGTGTACTATGTAATTATTAATGGCATGATGCTGAACTATGACGGTAACTCATCATATAGTAGTCGTTTTTGCTTTCACCAAAAACCCCTTTTTTGAAGCCTCACCAAAAAAAATTACTCTATCGGATATTCCTCCACCATATATATCCAACATAAAAAAATATATACAGAAGACAGAAGTCATTTATAATAGTTTCTATCGGAGATGGATTTGTTAAAAAAAATATTCTTAGTTGAAGCTAGAGATGTCAATTGCGCATGCATGTGTCAGGCAAAGCAAAATTTGAAATAATAAAATTGATTTTTTGTTAACATTTTTTGAAGCTTTGGATATCGGTAAGATACTACCTATATGATTAATGTTGTTTACGTGCATGTAAAAACAACTAGGGCTGCGCAAATAATGAAATAAAGTATGTGGTGGGATGAGTTGATAAAAATTAAATAAAAGTATATTATATCCAATATAGTCTAATTTGACTTGAGATTTGGGTCAATCAACTACCCTAATTAATTGTTAGCCCACAACAGCTATGGCCCGACTAAGTGAATGTGATTTTTTTTTTTTTTTTTAGTAAAATTGTGTTAGAAAATTTATAATAATTTATGTATCTTACTTATTTAATTGGGCTAGATCCTTTTGATAATGTGACTTTATTACGAGCAAACGTGAGTTAATCACATGTTTATTATCTCATATTTTTTTAATAAATTAATGATTAAATTAGTATGTTAGTTAGTGTATTATATAACATAAATATTTTTTTATATAACTGAAGTTTATAAATTAAAATATTTAATATATAAATTATTTTAGATTTATAATAAATAATTTAAATTGTAATATATATATTATATTAATTGATGGTATTTTTAAAAAACATTACAGTTCAATTTACAAATAGAGATGGAAATGGGTAGGTTATACAAGTTAAACAGTTGAGAAGATAAAAAAAAATATACAAATAAAAATATATAAAAAAAAGCACTTTGAAATTATTAAAGAAATTTTTTGGATAGTTACAAGAGTAATGTATGAAATATTATATAGAGACTAGGGAAAAGAGACACTATCTAAATAAAAAGAGTTAAATAATAGTGGTTTGTGCATGTTATTATAGGAGAAAAATAGGACACAAAAATATATACACCAAAATCTTATATTTCCTTTATATATAGCTATAAAAAAAAGAGAGAAAATAATAAAAATGCCTAATTGAGATACGAAAGAAAGTGAGAATTTTACTTTTTAAAAATGTGTTTGAACTTGTAAAATAGGTGTATGATTATTGATATATATATATATATATATATATATATATATATATATATATATATATATATATATATATATATAATATTCTTATTGATGATCATAATTCTTGTCACGTATCCTTTTTTAACTTGATGGTTAAATATATAGTTAAGATTAATAGGTGTATTTTTTTGTTGTAAAAAAAGTGTAGTAACTTTTTAGTAAAAATGGTTGGAAGTATATGAGAATTAAAAATATTTGAAAAGCATTGTTCACTTAAATCTCTATCATTTTTAAAGAAAAGTCAAGATATACATAAGACGTGACTGTCGAGGACATTTTAATCATAGAAGATAAAGTTTATATGACTATTGCATGTATTTAAGAATTAAGGGAAGAAAATTGAAGTTGAATTTAGTATATATGCACATAAATTAGTTACATTGGGGAGAAAAACTATTACAAAAAGAATAATATGCACATAAAAGAGTTACAATGGGGGAGATAAACTATTACAACAAGAATTATGCTCTGAAATCTATACTGCTTAATTATAAATTATCCAATAAGTTTATTTACTTTTATTATATATATATATATTTAAAAGAAGTCATAATAACGATGATAATGTAATTAAATAATATAAAATTATTTTATGTTGGTAGTGTAGAGTTATTAAATTCAAAAAGAGAAAAAATATTATTTTAAAAATAGTTTTATATAATCATTTAATCACAATTATATAATAAATTTATTAATTTTTATAATAATTATATTTTTCTTGTAAGAGATTACAATAATTGTCTTTAAAATGATATAAATAATAAATTATAATTAAATAATAACATAAAATTATTTTAACAATTAATACCTAGTAAGTAGTAACTCAAAACCAAATACTAGTACTATACTCAATTATTTGTTATTGGTGAGGTTGATGGACGGTAGGTATTATAAGAACTTTGATCGAACGGCTAGAAGAGACACGGAGAAAAGAAGACAATAGAGGCGCGTGCACAATGACATATTCCTTATCTTGTTGCTTTAGGAAGACAAAAGGAGCGGTATGGATGAAGCCACGTGTAGAGATTAAACGCACTAGTAGTAGTAAATAGAGGGTCCCACCAAGATACCCCAAGTGCGCAACTTTTCTGGCCTACCATATCGTATCGACACGTGTTCTAAAATAAACATTGAAGCTCGAGTGGCTCTCCCTTCTCTTCGACACTCACAACCTAGGGTTGTCCTAAGCGCGGACCCACCCTCAGATTCCCAACTATGTGTCCTTTCCGACTCAATACTACAATGTGGGGCATATGTTTCAATATAAATCTATTGCTAAAAGTAAAATAAACATAAAAATAAGAATTTTAATTTCTTGATAATTTTGTTTTTCTCAATATAATTTTATAATGAATTTCTAAAAATACTCATAGCTACATTGTGTTTCGCATACAAGAAAGCAAAAAAAGAAAATGAAACCAATAAAAAAAATGTAAAAGGGTAAGAATTCAGGTTGTTTGGTCTATTGTCTGTTTGAATAAGTGTTAACACACTTAATTTTAAATGAAATTGATTTTGTAAAATTGATTTAAAATAATCTAATTTTATGTATGAATGTATTTATAATAAAATTAAATTAGGAATAAAATTGAGTATAAAAATTTTTATTCAACATAAAAGTTATTTGAAGTTATTTGAACTCATAATTAATTTTAAATATTTTTTAATATGAAATTAAATATGTGAAAATTTATCTAAAATTAATTACAAACTCAAAATCAATTTTCTAACTTGAAATCAAACACACACTTGAGTAAAATAAAATAAAATGATTAAGTAAATAATAAATAAAAAATAAGGATATAACCCATGCCCAATTTATCCGGCTAGATCATATCGATTTTAGATTTTTTGTAATATGAATTTTTTTTTAATGCCTTCAAAAAAAAATTTTAAAAAAAAGAAAAGGCATGTAATCAATTATGCCTTAGACATAAGTCTATGCAGATCATATGCCTTTTGATTATAAGCATGTAATAGAATGTATGAGTAGGATCTGTATCATGTGGAAGAGACATAGTGGGTGAGATTGATCAATGATCGATCTACTATAGTGATATGCTAGTACATTCCAACAATGAGTTAAAAAAGGGAGTGTTAGTAATTTCTTGCGAGCCCGAACATCATATAGAAATTATTGGGAGTGTGGGAATGGAGGTTAAAGAGAGTCGCCTTCAAATTTATATACTAAATAGTTAAATTTGTGGTTAAAAATGTGATGTAATAATAAATTGGTCTATGAAAAATCAAATTTAGTCTTTAATGTATAAAAAGTATAACAAGTTAATTTTGTTGTTAAAGTTGTAAAATCATTTTATCATGATAATATTTAATAAGTAATTTGATAATAATTTATATTTTTTATGACTGATTTGACATTAATTTACAAAATTTAAGGATCAATTTATCATTAAATTATCTGTAAAATTAACTTGTCGTTCTTTTTACACATTTAATAATTAAATTTAAATTTTTCATCTTTCATAAATTAATTTATTTGATACTTTTAGAGAGAAATTTAACTATTTACCCTATCTTTTATATATAATATTAGAAAACAAAACCGTTGATATTGACACATATCATCATTTGAGAAAAAAATTACCTTCTAAAACTTCACTCTTTCCTGTTAACTTTCTCACTCTCTCTCTCTCTTCACTTTTTTTTTTTATGTTTTGGGTTATTTTGGAGAACTAATTACCACTTTGCATGTTTAAGAAAATTATTAACTAGGATTTAGGAAGACACCACTCTAAGTGACGTTATGTGTTTTTTATAAGAGTCGCCACCTAATAGGCTCTTTTGTAAAATAGATATTTAGAGACGACCAAGCCATTCTAAAAAAGAAAAGCTAACAGTAGACAATAATGGTGTAATGTGTATTGTTTTTAACGTCGGCTTTTCTTTTTAATAATTGGCTTGTCTGACTCTTAATACCTGTCTTACACAGAACAAACGTACTTGGGTAGCGCTTCCTATTGCCTACACATAGGTTGGATCTCATGTAAAAAAAAACACGAGGAGCTACTAGAGAATCTCTTTTTCTTTATTAAATTTCTTTTTCTTCATATCTCTTTTTTTCCTTTTCATTTTTTTTTTCATTTTGTCCAAATTTCTCTCTCTTTACAATCTTTTTTAACTTTTTATTCTTTTTAGTTTTTTTTAACGTTTGTTCTTCTTTATTTCTTTTTAAGTTTTTTTCTTTCTTTTTCCATTTTACGTTTTTCTTTCCTTTATTCTTTTTATGTTATTTTATTTATTTTTTGTTTCAATTTTTTTATTTAACACAACTTCATACTTAAGATTCAATAAATTTTTTACTTTTTAAAATCTATAAATAAATTTTACTTAAAAATCATACGAAATAATTTTATAATTTGACAAGTAAATATTTTCTTGAATAATATTTATCTTATTAAGTTAAAATTTGTATGCTAAATAATAATTTAAATCTAATTATTTTTTTTATAAAATAATATTTTTGATTTCATGTTTAATAACTTCATATAACATTTTTGTGTTTATTCATCTATGTATACAATAATTTAAATATATATATATATATATAATAATTATATATATATAGATATAATTATATTAAAATTAATTCATTGAATATATTTTATTACAAAAAAAATTTTAAATTATTTCATCAATATTAACGTAAATTAAATTTTTTTATTATTTATGGTGGACACCACAAGTATCATTCATGGAACAATCTTGCACAAGTAGGATTGTTAATCTTTTTTTTTTTCTTCGAGTATTTAAACAAATTCATACCTATGCTTAACAGTATTTCTTTTGTACTTCTAAATCATATAAAATCATTTTTACTTACAAATCGTATATAATAATATCAAATAAGAGATCATAAGTATTATTCATGGATCAATCTTGCACGAGTAAGGTAGGATCATTATGAAAAAAAAATTTCTCTTAGCATTTAACACAGCTTCACACATAAGCTCAATAATTTTTTATTTTTTTACTTTTAAATACTATAAAATTATTTTTACTTAGAAATCGTATATAATAATTTTAAATAGTTTCATAAATAAATATTTGGTTAAATTGTTTTAGGTTAAAATTTTCATACTAATAAAAATTATATCTAATTATTTAATATATTTATTATAAAATAAGATTTTGATTATATGTTTAATAACTTCATATATGAACATTTTACTTATGCATGTGTATATTATAATTTAAATTTAGAGTAAAATATGTTTTTGGTGTTTGTATTTTTTTTTATATCAAACTTGATTTGAGTCCCTATATTTTTACATCGAGCAATTTGATCTCTATGTATATATATATATATATATATATATATATATAATTATATTCTCAAGGAAATTATTATTAGAGAACACATGATTTAAAGTACTCTGCTTAACTTATGCTTGTATATTACTCCCTCCGT
>NC_038247.2:14904433-14962765 GCF_000004515.6 Glycine max
TTAATAATTTTTATTTTAATTTTTTTAATGTAATACTAAAATTATTATCTTTTAACTATTTAAGGTTAACTTTATAGTTTTTTTATTTAATGAATTTTTTTTATCCACATATATAAAGAAACATAGAATAACACTTATTTTGAGAGTGATGGATTAATTGATCAACATCCTTTTCTTCTTCTTCTTTTTTTTAATTGAGATTAACACTTATTATTTTTGTCTTCCTTGACTTGAGAAGGCAAAAGAGGAGTCGATCCAGTGGTCAGTGGTGGCCTTCTCTTCCTCGTATTTGAGCTCTGACACGTTAGTCAAGTCCATCATTTTCAGAAAATGATGGTTAAAAACTTTCTTTCTCCGATTTGAAATTAATACATTTTTTTAATATTTTATGAACTACATATATATTAAATAAAAATAAATACATTTCATGCATTAATTTTTCTAAAAAATATTTAATATTTTCTTTATTTAGTAAAGGAATTTGTAAGAAAATAAAACTATTCATATTAATAATCAGAATATTTATTCATAAATAAATTTATATGATATGTTTAATATTGTATTTTATTTTTACCAAATTAATTATTCATAAACATAATTTTTATACTAAAATTTATTTCAATACGATTTTTTACTAAAAACAGTGGCAGTAGTGTATTAGAAATTATGATGGAGAGTATTTATACTAATATTATTTTTTTGTAAAAAAGAAAGCTTTATTTTTTAGTTAATACCTTCATAATATTTCACATTTTTCTAAAATTTACTATTCTCGTAGTTTCTTTTTATTTTTTCACCTTACAAAACAATCTGTTTCTTTTTTGTTTAGTAAATCTAAAAGTTTAAAATAATATAAATTATTAATTTTTAATTATTTCCTTTTTCAAATCTAATTATTAAATATTTTACATACTTATGACTTATCAAAAATGATAAAAAAATTCATATCAAAAGGTTAAAACTAATTTTTATACAAATGAAGATAATAGTTATATTTTTAATCTATATCTTATTTTCTAAATAGATAAATAAAAGGAGCAGAGAATAATTTAATACACGATATTGCTCTTTCAAACAAAATATATAAAGGGTACGTATTAATCATAATTCACCATTATTCTATTTTAGCCTTATGATTCTCTTATATATGAAGTATTTGATTAAATTAAGATTCACTTAATTGGATTAAACAGTGTTGGATATAAGATTCTAAGCTAGGGGATAATTTATTTAACTTATAATTAATATTATGAAAGGGGTAAATAATTAGAGTATTTCTAATGAGAATTTTTTAAGTAGGTTTCTTAAGGTATTTTTTTGCGGTTTCCACATTATTTTTTTATCCCCAAAATGTCATGTCATTGTAAGAAATTTATACACAATTTTACTCTAATGGTAAAAAATTTTAAACTTCAAGAAACTCATATTTTTATATTTTTTATTTTCACTTACTTATGATTAGTTATAGTGTTGTTTCATGTCAGATAAATATTATTTTTTATTGTTAAGAAATAATTTCTTGCAAAAAATACATATTTTATTTTTAAGAAATTCTCATTGTGGCATGGATTTATTCCAATGAGAAAGAAGGTATAGTTTTTTTACTTAAAAAAACCTTTCAAGAAATCTTCATTGGAGGGAGCAGGAAATCAAATACAGAAAATTAGGGGAGATCAAAACTAAATCTGCACACTCAACATGTTTATCTGCAATTTTTAACTCATAAAAAAAAATATGTAATTTTTTTTATAAAAAAAATAAGGAGATGATGCATTTGTACCCTGCGGATCAAGATATCATATAGTAAGTAACTTTGTTGTATGTATATCATCTCTGGCCAACCCCATTCACAAACGGTTTTGACATCACTGAGGAGCTATCATTCACTGACGTGTGTTTTACTATATTATTAATCATTCCTCTAAACTACAGGAAAAGACATGCATGAAATTTTATACGTGGAGAAAGAGGAAAAAGAGAACCCTGTTTTTCAACATCAAATACACGGCCCTTTTTGGAAGTTTAGGTTACTTGGGGTAGGTATGGAAATTTGGACTTCTCTTTGAAGTTTGGATATTTTAGGTTAACCCATGAAGATACTACGAGTTGCAGTCGAGCAAATGTTGGTCCTCCAGTGTGAATAATTTCTAAATAGATTTTGCATACGTGTGATGATTTTTTGGTTGAAAAGATAAGAACATACTATAGTACTCATTAGTTTTAAAGAAATATTACAATGCTTGATTTTTTATACATCATTAATGTCTTATACTTTTTTTACAACTTATATAATAAGGTGTGAAATCATTTGATAAATAGAAAATAAGAGAATAAAAATATCTTTAAATGAGTGTAAAGAGAATTGAAAAAAATTTAATGTGAAAAAATCAATCTCTTTATTTTATTTTTTATATGAGCAAAAGGAATATATTGAGTACAAGGAGTTTTTATATATATACATTAAGAGTATAAATGAGTGGAGTTGAGCACTAAAAATTTAGGTTTGGCTTCTAAAAAATATGAATAACTCAAGTTTGACTTATTTATTTAAAGGAACCTAATTAAAAGTTTGAGCTTTACTTGTTTAAAAAATTAGAACCTTTAACTTATTTATAATCTACTTATTTTTAAATTTGTGAAGAAATTTCTTAAATTATTTTTAACTTTATCAATTTAGTACTTTTAATAAAAATATTTTAATAATATATAATAATCTACAAATAAAAAGATATACTAAATATGTGATATGATATTGTGAAATCTATGTAATTTTATTTTTCTATAATATATATATATATATATATATATATATATATATATATATATATATATATGAGTTATTAATATCAGGCTTATAAAGCTTATGTTTGACTCATTTAAATAATCAAGTTCAGTTTGAAGTTTAAATTTATTTATTTAATTAAACAAATGAGTATGATCAAGTATTTAACGTGTTGAATAATTCACAGATAACCTATCATATTTACATGCCTAATATACATTAAGTTTTTGTTTTTTGCACCCATTCGAAAACGATAAAAGATTTAAACATCACCGTAAAAAAGATAGAGAGACCATTCACGCCTTAGGACTAAACCAATATATTGACGTCACTTTAATTAGGCTAAATAGATATTTTTATCCCTAAATATGTAGAATGTTGACGAATTTGTTTTTGAAAGATAAAAATTCAAATTTTAATTCCAAAAGTAAAAAAATACAACAAATTCATCCATTTGTTAATTTCCATCCGTTATTGTTAATGAAAGAACTTACGTAACACATTTAAGGATGAATTTGTCGGCGCTAACACATCTAGGGACGAAAATGACTATTTACTCAAAATATAATTTAATCTTCATCTTTCCATCCTTTTTTAATCATTACAAGCATAACATTATAATAAACACTTAAAAAATAGGAAAACAAACATAATATTGATTAATAAGCATAGTTTGTCTATTATTCTAAAATTTCTAATGTGAGAATACTTTACCCAAAATATGAGACTCAAACAAAAATACACAATATCTAATATTGTCACAATAGAAATTTCAAAGCAACAGACATGTTATGTTCATTAATCAATATTGTGTTTATTATTATGTTTGTTCTAACTTATGTTTGTTTTCCTATTTTGTTAAGTGTTTATTATAATGTTATGCTTGCAATGATTAAAAAAGAGAGGAAAGATGAAAATTAAATTATATTTTAGATAAATAGTCATTTTTGTCCCTAAATGTGTAAAGTGCTGATAAATTCGTTCCTGATATGTCATGTAGACTATTTCATTAAAGATAAAAGTTAACGAATAAATGAATTTGTTGTATTTTTTTTCACTTTCGAAAACTAGAATTTGAATTTTCATCTTTTGGAAACAAATTTATTAGCACTCTACATATTTGATGAAAATGATTATTTACCCCTTTAATTATGTACACCATTGATAATTAATAGCTATATATACCTTCCTAAATTATATGTCTCGCCACCACCTGATCGAAGACTATACACTACATCTTCTTTTCTCTCAAATTAAAAATCAGAGCCAACTAAAAGATAAATAAGACCTAAAATAAATTTTGTTAGATTTTTTTTATATTTAAATAAGATCAGAATTATATCTTAAACTTCTTTATTACATATATAATCTTTTTATTTTATAAAAACTAATAATAAGAAATAATTTTATGTTGGCGTACATAGAGAGAGAGAGAGAGATATGTTGAAGGGGAATGCAAGGGAATTGATTGATACTGTATTTATTTATATTTTATTGTTTCATTGAAGGTCAACAAGCAATTACTTTAAAATATGCTTCTAAAGCATATGAACTCATTACAGAACCGGGAACAACAAGAATATTTGCTAGTTTTTTGGCTCCTTGTGACGATGTTTAAACCTCTCAATGTTTGCATGGCTGGCAGCTGTGATTGTGCAGATCAGTTTTAGAAAATTTTGGAAAGATTATTCGTATCATGCATCAAGAAAACTAATACAATTCTTGATTTCCTGATACAACTCAATAGTGAAGAAGATTGTTGATATGTTGACTGTAGTAGCATTCCCTGACGCAAAAAATTCAAGAAAAGGAAGGAGAGAATATTCTCAACTTCAAAAGGGTAATAAAAAAAAAAAAGGGAACTCTTTGATAACATCAAATTTTTAAATTGTGGTTGGGATCAAGATTACAGCAACTAAAAACAACTTTTATATTGTGGGTAAATATGGAAAAGTCAGCTGCGATGTAGTTGCGAAAAGTCAAAGAATGGTTACATTGTAGTCACCATTGTGGATGAATTGTAATTTTTTTTTTTAGATCAAACATCACGCATGTTTTTCAACCCACTGAATCATAGGCTAATTCCGTTTATGACGTGTGACACCATTGACCAAGAGGATTTTACATACGAATCCTAAGTAGATCCGTTTCTTAGACAAAGGTTAACATAACTCAGGTTTCTTAGCAAAATTTTAGAGACCCAAAAGGGAATTCTTAATAAAAGTTCAGTAGTGGATTTTTTTTGTTTCTGGAGGCAACACCTTCTTTGACGGTGGATCGGTTTTCTAATCCTAACATATAATTCTCTCATCGCACAGAGAGGTAGTAGATATGATTCAAAAGAAACAGATCATAGTGTTAAGTGTGGGGAAATGTGGTAACTTGGTTAGGTTATCAAAGGCTTGAGTGCTAACTAATGTTTTGGCACATTTATTTTTCTTCATATGTATCTTATAATCATTATTTTATTTGAGCTTAATTGTGAGTGGTAGCATTATTGCACAACTGCCATCTACATTTTCCAACTTGGTTTCTTAGACAGTAAAAAGAAGTCCAATTTTTTTAAGGATATCGATGGTCTCATCCTCCTCTGTTTTTATAGTATTCTTCCCTCGAGACCTCTAATGTATATAGAGAGAGGCAATCCTCATTTATGATTTGTTGACTCATTCCTTTGACATTGCTATCTCTTATTTGTCCCCTTTTTATTAGCATGAAGCATTTTCGTCAAAATTTGGACGATGAAATTTTCCATGAAAACAATATTTTATAGTTTTTAAAATATTTTAAAACATGATATTCATCCTCCTATGCTTTTCGTGATGTCACTGTTCATGCAGCTAGAATAGTCGTTATTTGTTCCTTTCTTCCATCTCAAAAGTTTCTCAATGGCCTTTGATAATAAAAAATCTTCATACTAAATAAAAAATTAAATCTAATTATTTAATATATTTATTATAAAATAAGATTTTGATTATATGTTTAATAACTTCATATATGAAAATTTTACTTATGCATGTGTATATTATAATTTAAATTTAGAGTAAAATATGTTTTTGGTGCTTGTATTTTTTTTATATCAAACTTGATTTTAGTCCCTATACTTTTACATTGATCAATTTGATCTCTATTATATATATATATTCTCAAAAGGAAAAAAATTATTAGAGAAAACAAAATGTAAATTACTCTCATAACTTATGCTTGTATATTACTCCCTTCGTTTTAAAATATAAACCGTTTTAGAAAAGAAAAAAAAAAACTGTTCCAAAATGTAAAGTGTTTTACAAAATCAATACTCCATTAAATATATTTTTTCCATCTCAAAAGTTTCTCAATGGCCTTTGATAATAACAAAACACATGCAATTTTAGGTCTAGATCGAGAAGCAATTGTCATGCCTAAACAGAAGTTTATCTTGTGCAACAAAGCGGAATTTGTCTTAATTGCTATTATATTTTATAAAACATGCTTAGGTTATTTAAGGAAAAATCCAACTCAAAATGATTCATTTCCATGCCTATATACTTGATATATACATGCCAAGCAAATGAGTGAATTTCGGTGATGTTAATCTCCACAATGAAGTAAGCTAATCTTGTTTACCGTTTCTAATTCCTTTGCGGTGCAATTCGGCATGATTGTGAGGAAGTAATGTGTTCTTCGATATCATATTATCCAACACTGTTGCTATTGATTGAAAAAGATTGTAAAAGTAAAAGCCTCACTGTTCTTAAATGATGTCTAAGAACTTTAATAAAGTTTTTTTCGCGTGGGTTAGTCGGCCATCTTAGCATTATATATCTAGTTGGGATGGGTAAAACTTTGAACAAACTTTATGATGCGACTGATGTTAACTACATATAGTTGATGCCAAAAGAAATTAAGGGGTTGGGAAGCTCTTCACGTACGCTTGTGTGTTAAAATGAAAGCACACATGCAGCCCCATGTGGGGCCTCAGAACACCAAAATCAAATCACATCAAAAACCCATTTGAATATTGAAATGTTAAGTAGCATTTATACATGATTGACAAGGTCAAAATTTAGAAATTTTCTTGCACCCAGTTTCTTGTGTTAGGTCATCTCATCATAATGTATTGTCCCCTTGAAAGGAAACAATGTTCCTGAATGCTTTGTTCAACTCAGAATTCTTAGGGGGCTTAGAATTAGAGCATTCTAATCCAGAAATTTGGAGTGGTAAAGCTAAAGAGCTTTTATCACGGATAGGTTACCTGTTAGCAATTAACTTTGGAAAAGACTGCTTTAGAGTCAACTAATTATTTTTAATGTAAACAAGGAAGATTTATTTATTTCTATCTAACTTAATTGAAATTGTATTGTAATCTCAACCAACTAAAAGTTGAAAATACATCCGTCGGTGTCTTAATATAGACTACGTGTATCTTTTACTTAAAACAATTCTATTAAATTTAAGTATGACTATTTATTTAATGTAATTGTATATTTAGAATTACTTAAATTTAAAAACTCTTATCAAGTAAGTCATAATAATTTTGCGTCAGTCGATGAATGTAGTCAGTGATAAATGTATTGGCGTTTAGTCATTCTTCTAATTAGTGACAGAAAATTCCGTGGAGTGAGGTTAATTAGCATCTATGAGGCTTCAAATCATCACTGATGCAAATTCTTTCATATATTTAACTTAACTTACTCGTCGCGAACAATAAACTTGTCAAAAACCTGAAAGTTATTAATAAAAGTGAAAGTTATTATTGTCTAGGAACAAAAATGAATTACACCATGTTACTTATACCTACAAGCCAACGGAGGCCGTTTTCTTTAATTTGAAAATTTCCTGATTACGATAATATATAACTATTCAAGTGAAAAAGGAGATGGGAGTGAGTGAGCGTTACTAATTAATGTCAACAGTGAAAAGCTAAAATTGCAGACCAGGAAAAAGATAAAGATAAAGAGAGGAGGGAAATAAAAGGAAATTATATAATTATGATATGATAGATAGAGTTCTTTATTCAAGGGTCGCTAACTTTATTTTGTTTTCTAGCAAAAAAAAGTATATTGAAGAGCAGTGTTGGTGCATGAATCTATTATATGGTTTATTATTCATATCTTCTCTGTAACACAACTTTCAATTTTCTCTGAAAATAACTTGACCTTGGATTGTTTTGTACGCGTTCTCTCTCAAACTTCATGTCATGTGTTTATAATTAATCAGTTTCTCGTGTAAATATGAGCTAAGCAACACGCAAGGGGTGGTTTCATCTATAGTGTTTTCAACGGAAAACTTATATATGCATATTTGGATGGATTTGCTTCATTATTTTTGTCTGTTATTGATATATAGACCAACCACTGTGCAGTGTGGTTGGATAATTTTTTTTTTTTATATTTCCTCTCTTGTATATCGGTTGGATATTTTTACAAAATTCTATATCTTTTCTAAGAAAAATATCACAAAAGGTATCTGATTTTTTATTTTCTTCTTTCTCACAAGGAGAGTTTCACTTACCAACAAAGTCTTGCATAATTAATAGAAAATCGAGTTCGTTAGACATGTTAGCTACAGTTTCATTCTTGACCATATACATTAGGAAAAAAAAGATAAACTTCATTTTATAACTTTCACACATCAAAAGAAATTGTCTCCTTGGACCTTAGTATTTATCACTTTGCATCAAGTTTGGAAGCACTTAATTATTGCAAGCTGACTAGTTCATGGCCTCTCCTTTCAATGAAAATATGTTGTCAACTTGGCACATCAAATTCGCTAGTGATGTTAATTTTGTTGTAGCCAAGTTGCTCTAAAAATATATATCTTACTATGAAACTGTTTCTTTTATAATTAGGTTATTTTTTTAAAGTGGTTGGGTATTCCTTGTAGCCATTGCTTCTTAATAAAATTCATTTTGCAGATAAAAGAAAAATTAGGTCATTTTTAGAAAGCTTTTGCACACACACATGACACATGTCAGGTCCGGTCAGAAACATCAGAAAGTTCAGCATAACTAAGATTCTTCACTGTATATAAATTAGCACTGTTAATTTTCATTCGTTATTATAGATATTAAAACTAGAAAATGAGAATTCATATAAACGTCATAGAGCTAGTTTCCCTTTTGGGAAGGGCGTTGCTTTTATTATTTAAAATACTATTCGTGTTTCATTCAAGTTTTATATACATTTCATGGTGGGAATTAAGTAATAACCATCATGATTTGTATAGGACTGATACACACACATCATGATACGGAACAGAATATCCTAACTTGAAAGTTATATATGCGTTTGTTCGCAAAAAAGAAAAGGACGTGACCCCTATGATAACATGAAAGTTATGGTTATGTATAATATATATTTGTGTGACATGATGACTGCTATGACCTATCTCTGAGACAGATATGTGTTTCAATTTAGTAATCAGATACCTCATCGATCGAGTGCAGATCATGTCACATTGTACTTTTGTTACAAAGTGTGCTTGACAAAGTGTAGACAGAAAATGGATGCTCCAATAAACATACCTGTTAATGTATCCCGTTCACAACTCACAATTACACACCATGTATAATTCAGAAATTATATTTTTACTATTTGTTTGAAAAAAAAAATAGAATGCATATATGGTTACCATTGAATGCGAGATTATTCTAGTTTAATTAGTAATTTTGAATTTGAGTCTTCGATATCTAACTACATATTTAAAAAGAAAAAAAAAATAACGTTTATAATAGTCTTATAATACTCGAGCAACATTGTCTCCAATAAAAAATATGAGATCTATAAAAAATACAGTATATGATTAGTACGATAATAAAGAGATAAAAAAAACTATTGTATGATAAATATATTATTTTTATTTATTTATGAGATATTGACAGTGCACAAAAGCATAAATGTTTACATTCCTTTCTTGAATATTCATAATTTTTTTCATGGGTAATATTTTAATATCTAAAGATTTTGTTATCTAAACAATATTTAAAAGAGAAATACAGGAATAACAAATATGCAAAAGTCAATAAAATATTGCATGAGGGTACGTAATTTAATGAGATGATAAAAATCAAGTATATATATATATATATATATATATATATATATATATATATATATATATATATATATATGGAATATTTTATTAACAAGAATATAAGAGCCATTTTGACCCACAATCCCATATACATGCATCAAAAATCAAACAAAAACAACAAAACAAAACACCTAAACTTGCATTGCTATCACCTCAACCCATATGAAAAAAAACTCCCAAGACCTTGTGTCTTATTACAAAAACATACACCATATATGGATAAATACATCACCTTAATACATTAAATGCTTAGGAATAGTACACCAATTTGAATATTCATAAAAAAAAGTACACCAATTTGAATATCAGAATAACAATTACTTAGACACCTTTTATAAAAAAAAAAAAATGTTAACAGCAAAATCTAATTTTTATTAAATCTAGCAAATCCCTAAATCTAATTGGCTTATTTTTAAAATGAATCCATCATGCAATAGGCAAAGTGACGAAATAACTGTGTTCCATAAAGGAAACCTAATTTGCTTAGCTTTCTTGTTAGGAAAAAGTTCAAACATGCAGTAGAAATATATTGAAAAAATAGTTGAACAAAAACAAAGTCATACTCCTGGTCAAGCATAAACTTTAACCCACAGCAAATGAGCAAATCTAGTTGTAAGCAAGCATCAAATGAGTTGAATCTTCAAAATTATAAGAGAAAATACAAATGTGGTCTATGAGGCCGGGAGACAACACATTTATTTTAAGTATATATATTAATGGACTTCATAAGAATTTCTATCTTTAAGCACTTCCCAAGAAAGTGCCAAAACTTGTAGGAGAGATGACTTTTCCAAACGAATTTAAAATGCCATCTGCTAATGCTATCCGAAAATGAAAAGGTGAAAGCAATTTATATGGTCAAGAATGTGCAAACTTGGGGGAATAAATACCCGAAGACTCAACCAACCAATCTAATCATCTTAATTTCCGTTGTAAATTCAAAGAACCATATTTTATTGCAAAATTATGCCAAGACTAGTACTAATGTGTGTATTATACACGATGAATGTTTATTTTTATATAATTAAAACTTATGATAAATAAATATTTTTTAATATATAAATTATATCATAATTAGAAATCATAATAAATCAGAGAGTATATTTTGAATTTATAATTTCAATTGTAATATAATGTTATTTCTAATTATTAATAGTTTCTTTTAAAAATTACTAAATTTAATTTAGAGATAGAAATTAAAGAACATAAATTTAAAAGTATAGACGATTAAAAAATGAAATACTCTCTCTATATAAATTAGAATAGATGTCTTAAATAGGAGTATTTTTAGGATGTATTTCAACAAGAGTGTTTTTTAGATCTTTTCTTCAATAAAATAATTTTTAGGAATTTTTATTATGCTTTTATCTCTTTTAATATATCGTTCTCACATTTATTCTTAAATTTAATTAAATATTTCTTAAATAAAACTAATATTTAAAAATAATCTTATATCACAATATAAATTATTTATTATAAATATAAAACATAATTTATATGTTCAAAAATATTTATTTATTATAATTTTTATTATAATACAATTTATATGTTCAAAATATTTATTTATGTAAAATAAATATTTATCCATGCATTTACGAAAATACTAATATAAAGAGACAAACACTTAAATTGATTTTCAGTTTCATAGCCCACATGTGACACTTACAGTACACATCATTGTTGGAGCCCAAAAGCCCATAATGCACGTTTTGAAATTGCTAAATACACCTCACTGTGTGCTAAGTAAACCCCCTTTCTTCTCATTAAAATTTTTATTACCCATTATACCTTTTTTATCCTATTTCTACACACCCCCGGATTGTATTATTCTTTAAACTTCTTTTACACCCTATCTTTATATTATATTTAAAGTTATCTATAATAAGTTATTAACTATATATAATATAATTCAAAGTTACCTATAATAAATTATAATGCATGATTAATTCCATTAAATTATTATTATTCACATTAATTTAAACTATAAGAATTTAAAATGGCATTTCAACTTCTCCCTCATTCCCAATTTCTTCCCACCAGTCACACGACCCACTCCCACCTACTATTTTCTATTACTATTAAATTTCAAATTTAATTTTTAATTTTTAATTTCTTCAGTGCCCAATGTTTTTACCACTTCAACGTGACACTTCCCACTCCTCTTTTACTGCTAAACATCATCTTCTTCACTCAAGAGCCACGAGACTCACAACAGAAGCTTCATCTTCTGTCAGTTTCATTTTTCCTTTTCAAGTAAGTCATCTTTCTGTTATCTTTTTCTCCTAATAGCACATATCAACTTCTAATTAAGGGTTTTTTTCTGGTTAAACACTGAAACGAGGAAAAGAGCATCAGAGGATCAGAGGAAAAGAGCATAAAAGGGAGGTTAAACACTGAACAATGTCAGGCTCTGGGAAGAACACAATCGTTGGGGGATGGTCGAAATAGGGTAAAAAGGATATAATGGGTAATAACAATTTTAATTGGAAGAAAGGGGGACTTACTTAGCAAAAAGGAAAACTATTTAGCAAGAGCCTTTTTTCTGATACAAAAGCACAAAGCTCTTTCCAGATTTAAATCCCTCATCTCATGACCCAACAAAATCAGCTCTTTCGAACAGACTATTTTTTTATTTTTTTTTCAAAGCCTTATTTCAACAAAGCTTTCTTTTTTCAATAAATTAAGAAAAATAAAGTGTCTGTCTAGAAAAATAAGCTAATTCCAACATGTAATTATAGACAAACTTTTTATGCATCATTTGAGCACAAAGTAGGTTACAATTATTTCATTATGTATTGTTTTGGTACATGAATGTTTTAAGTCAAGGCATATTATAAATCTTAAGGAATAGGCTATATCATCTGCCAAAGAAAAACTACCAACAGAAATGTTCTCAGGTGAATTAAATTCCATTACCTAGTTAATCTTTTTTATAAAAAAAATATATTCACAAAGAAAAACAATTGACAAGTGTGAAAATAATAACAAAAAATTATTTCAAAATCAATTTTCTTATAATCCAAATCCAATGATAGGTATTTGTGTATTTAATTTCATCTAATAACATAAGACTTATTAAAAAATAACAATTATCCCTTATATAACAAATTCAAGAACTCCTTTAAAGTGAGATGACTTTTCTTTGTATTAATGTTTTAATTACTAAAAGTTTAGATGAGTTGAATTTTGGAGATACACCAAAGTCAGAATAGGCCTCAAGACTTAATAAGCACTTATAGAAATACTTATAGATTATCCACTAACAAAATTCACACATAACAATACGAATTGAAAAATATTAATTTTAGAATACAAATTTATTATTTATTAACTGGACGAAACCTTTGGTGGTTTCTTTGTATTACCTTTCTTATAGGTATAGACACATGTTACATTTCTTTTGTCTGAGCCTACATATTAAATTACTATCTTTTTGTCCTTAATTTATTATTCGAGCAACTTTCTGGTAGCAGAATTTTCCAAATTTCAATGACCTAATCCAATCCTGAGGCCCGTGTATCTCTTATGACTGTGACAATGTAAATGCGCAGAAGATTCTCTCTGTTGTTGAATGGCCCACGCCATTGACCAACAAATAGTGCCCTTCTCCCTAACCACTATCGTTAACAAATGGGCTATGGCCTTCCACAAGTTGTTGTGGTCCTTCAATCATTTTCAGGTCCATTACTTAGATAGCCCATAATAACTTCAACCTATAAAGAACAAAAACTGTGTCAATTGCCTAATATGTTGAAACTAGTTGAAGCTTTTCCATTACATCTGTTTTTCTTTTTGTTTGGGACAATTTTTAATTTGGTAGTGGTAGACTAAACTAAAATTGCGATTGAATTCTTTAGACTTAAGTAAAGACTTAAATTTGAGCTTTGTATATGAAAAATAAAAACAAAGCCATTAGGAATTTTTTTATAGTAAAAGTGAGTAGGTAACCAGTTAGATTTTTAACAGAGATTAGTTATTAAATGTTATCAAGGTCAATTAATAGTTTGCAACTATAATATAATAACGAAACAAAAAAAAGACAACTAAGCAGTGGACCTTCCATAAGGTGTAACCACAACTACGGATCCTCACTTTTGAAGTAATGATGCAGATAAAAAAACATTTCAAGTAATGAAGAATGAAGACAATACGAGTTACAATTGAGAATTGCAATCTCAGTTGGTAAGAGTCAGGGATTTTGAGTGAACGTGATGGGGTTGATTTTTGCCAATATTTTTTCATCTCCATTTTTTTTTATTGTAAGGGTCTTATTAGGAGATTATTTAGAAATCAATAGAAAATGCTTCCACGATTTCAACGGGACCAAAGGGTGGTCATATGACTCATATCCCATTTGATATATATATATATATATACCATTTGAAAAGTATCATGGTTCTTGAGGTGGTCAAAGTAAAAGTACATTGGACATTAGATGCTATTAAAGAAATATAAAATTGTACCTAATACAGAAACAAAAATGATTTTAAAGAAATAAAACCAATTTTCAATTTGGCCTGACTGGTAATTAAAAAGGGCACCATTTTTCCTTGAATTTAAGTTTAGTGAGTTGAAATAATAAACATTAGGAGGATTTTGACTAATGATTTGAATTAATCAGAATTAAAATGCCTTTAAAATACTATCAAGGAACTAAAAAAAGAATTAAGAATTGTTTAGGAATGCTTAATAAAATTATAGCCAATGCACCTTTACCTTTTTATGTACAAGTTTGAAATGACAAACCTTTGGACAGGTACTAACCAATCCAAACACCAGTTAGATTTTGCCGTGGTTTTATTAGCAATTTTGTGGTATATGAGATATGTTTATTTATTTATTTTTATCATGGTATTGATATGAAGTAATTCTCTTTAAAAGTAATGATTAATTTTTGTCGGAGATCATTAACACACACAAAATAAGTATTCTCCTTTTAACACGATTTATTTCATATCTAAGAGTTAATAAAAAAATCCAAGATTTAAACCCGACTTGATTAAGAAATACAAAATATTACCACTTATGCATACCTTTTTGGTTAACATGAGCTATGTTATTTTTGTTATAAATTAAATTATTTGGGTATAATAGTTTGCAATGAATGTTCATAGGACTTGCTAATATGAGCGACTTCTAATTTACTCTTAAAACAGTCAAGTTTATATGGCAATTTCCTCAAATAGATTTAACTTCTTTAACATGAAAAAAATCTATAAATGTAAAGATAAAAATTCATTTATTATTATTTTTTATAGACAACAGGCATCTTGTTTAGGAGAGTTATTTTATGTACTTAAATAAGAAGTATAAATAACAAAATTTTCTCTATAAGTAACAAAAATATATATAAAAATGAGTAATCGATAGGTTGGACCGGTTATATTTCACCCCAACCCAACCCCAAATTTTATTAGGTGAATTTTTTAAATATGAACTCATCTTAGATCCAATAAACTTGATGATATAAAAGTTAAATTAGGACTAAGCATACTTAAGACAGGAATAAGTTGACTTAAAATATAAGTAACATAAATTCTCACTTTCTATTAATACAATTTAGATTTAAAGAATAAAATTGTATCTCATTATTATACACCATATCATGTAAATTAAATGATAGTTACTTATTACCCCTAGAAAAAAAATGATAATTTTGGCCTCACTCAGGAGAATATAGACAAAAGAAGTCAATATACTAAATTATTTTTGGGAAATAAAAAAAATGAAATGTGCAGCAAAGCCATAATAATCAATGACTAATAAAGTTAAGGGCAAGAAAGAGACGAGTTAGGTCGGCATATATTTGACCCTAACCTACTCCTAAATTTTGATCGAGCTAATTTTTTAAACCATAATTCGTCTCTAATCTTGAATAAACTTAATGATATAGGGGTTGAATTAATATGAAATGAGTCGAAACTAGCTATCAAGTTATATTGGGCCTTGCACACCCTTAACTACATATGAACTAAAAACTGCATTTACAATTAATTTAAAGTAAATTATATTTGCAAAATATTTTAATTTAAAGTAATGATAATAATTTTTCTCTCGCTTAAATTATATATTTCTTCACTTTAGAGAAATTAAATACACTCAAGTGGTAGAATCAAATGGAGAGAAAAAATTAGGCATACATATATATATGTCTGGACAATTTTTTTTTCTCAATTAAAAGACTGATTTTTAAAATAATTAGATTTTTTCTGTGTGGGGGTGGGTGGAGCATGCACTGCAAGTGTAACTGTTTTCTTGTTTATATATTTCAAAGGGGCCGAAAGCCCACTTGTCAGTGATATTTCATAGTACTTTACCGTGGATAATAATTTATGGGAATTTTTTTTTAGTACCCAATATTTTTCTAATACATCCCGCAATAAAAGAAAAAAAATAAAATAATACTCTTACATATGATCATGTAGGTCTTAAACGTGTTATTTTTGCATTATTAGCATAAAGTTTTAACCAATTGAATTAATAGGTTAATCATGTTAAAAAAATAATTAACATCGATATATATACTACTAAAAATTTTAATGTATATTTAATATTCATATAAGTTTACCTAATAAATTTTGAAACAATTAATTTTAATCTAATGTATTTTTTACATATATAAATTTTTATTAAATCTATATGTAAACTTATATTTAAAATTTATATATGTAAAATATATTATTAGATCAAAATTAATTGTTACAAAATTTATTATATAATCTTATATGTGTATTAAATATATATTAGAAATTTTAGTGTTATATATATCAACGTTAATTATTTTTTTAACATAATGGTCTGTTAGCTCAGTTGGTATTACGAATTGATCTTACGGAATAAGTAAAAAATGATAAAATTAGAATTTTTAAAAATATGTTGGGTGTATAAGAAATTTGTTAGGTGTAGAAAGGATAATCCTAATTTGTGAAGTATGTTCTATCAACCATTGAATTATTTCTTTGAAAATTTTCGGATAATAGTCTATAAAAAAGTTTATTATTTAGTGAATATTTTATAATATATTTTTATTTTTTTCACTAATATTCTTTTCTATAGAATATTCTTAATTCATTTAAAAAGCGAATCATATCTTAAACAATTAAAGTTAGAAAAATATTTGTCTCTTCTGAAGTGAGGCTATACAATTTAAGGAAGGGGTCCATTTATTTCAGAAAGTCATATATCAAGCTTACCAAATTTTATATGATTTAAAAATGAGGCTTGAATTTCTTTTTAATTCTCGTAGTTTAGCATTTTTTATTTTCTGTCCTTGAAAAAATGGTTTTAGTCTTTATAAACTTTGTGTTGTTTTATTTGTTGTCTTTAAAACGATTTAGTTAGCGCTTTCAACAATAAAAAAAAATTATTTGGACTATACTAAAAGGACAAAAACTAAAATAAACATAATTTATAAGGATTAAAACCACACAAAAAAAGTTACAAGGACAAAAAGAAAAAAAAAACACTGAATTACAAGGACTAGAAAAGCATTGAAAATTTAAAATTATTTAATATTTTATCATTTAATTATATATTAACATATTTATTTTTCAAAATAAATATTTTTCAAAATATAAATAAATGTCAGTTATAAAATTATATATCTATGTATATTCCATTCATCTAAAATTTGGCAAACTTGGTCATTAAAATTATGTAACATTATTCAACGGTATGATTAATGAAGTTTATATTGCAAAAGTGTTACCAAAGAGAGTAAATTTCGATGACATTTAGATATTATATTTTCTAATAATTTCTTTCTCAATTCAAACTAGTTAAGAGTAAAAATGTACTTGATCTAACCCTAAGGGGTTGGTCGAGTGGAGTAAAACAATTCTCACATCTTTCAAACATCCATTTTATTCCTTTTGAATGAAATAAATATAAATAGTTTTATAAATATTCTTTAAATCCAAAGATTTTTCTTGTCTTATATTAGAACGTGATTTCTTCCTCCTAAATTTTATATAACAAGATAAAATGTAGTCGATCAAGTTGGTGTGAACACTGGTCATTTCGTTTCTAGATGACATTAATTAACCCCTTGATATATAAATGGTTGCTTCATTGGAACCACGAAGACGTATCCTACTTTAACACGTCTATGAGCAGTGCCGCAACCAATGAAAAGCTTCAAACAAGGCAATCCCACAATATAGAGTGTGCAAGTGCAACGTACATGGGCATGGATATCCATCATAATTTCTATAGTGCCTGGTCTATTGGGACTATCCTTGAAATGACTTTGTTTCATAGACATGTTAAAAATGATTTATGATTATTACTCCCTTTGGATTTATATATTGATCACTTTTAATCTAATTATCAAGATCAAAAAAGGAAAATTAAGTCATTAAATATATCTGAAAATAAAACAAGTTTCTAATTATATTCTAACATAATTACACATCCAACTAATTTCATTAATAACTAATTAAATGTTTAGCCTAAATTATCATCTCACATTCTCTCTCTTCCACGCCATTTTTAATATTCATCAATTACTCTAGTATTCTCATCAATGGATATGGACTAATAGTAACATTCAATCACAAGTGAAATTTGAAGAGATATTCATATTTTCATTATTTGAATGGAGTGAAAAGAGTGCGTGGTTTATGCATGAAAAATAGACTTCCCTAATAACGAAATATTAAAAATAATATAAATGAGAGAATTGAAAAATTACTATTAATAGACTAATTGATAACTTATAAATAAGACCAAATATTCTTTCTAAGATGTGATCAATATATAGGACTAGAGAAAATATCTATGAGTATTCATAACTTTGGTTGCCGATGATAATAAATGTACAAGTGATTCAAGATAAAAATAAAAAAGTCAAACCAGAAATAGCAAAAGGTTAAAGAACAAAAGTTAAAGCTGGTTTCCGCAATTCTATCTTTTAAGTAGATCAATGCTTTTGCAAACACAATGATGCACCATCATACTTCTGTTCATTTTTAGTGTAAAGGGATCGATGCTTGCACCTGCCCTAAAACTGATTTTACACATTTACCTTGTTGTTAGTGATCGTTATATCTTTATTGTTTTCAGTATATTTCACGCTATCTTTTAGGAGAGATAATTTTATACACATATAGAGTTTTATAGGCATTAGACAGTAAAACTTTTTTTTTTCAATTTCAAATATTTAACGTGATTAAATATTCAAAACTCAAACTTTTTGATGTGATTATCTACGTCCAATGAAGCAGTTCTCAATTCTCCATAGCTTCTATGTAACATTAGAAATGAACGTGAAAAAAAGTCAAGAAACATGCATAAAAATATGCAAATAAATATAATGTAAGTTAGAATTATTTTGTGTCACACACGCTCCTGATAGTATTAGTAATTATATCTACTCAAGTGTTTCTTTCTTTTCCCTTGATGTTCACAGTTAATCCTGAAATTGTCAACGATGCTGATGTAACTTGATTCTGGAACAGAAAAGTAGATTACGTTTAAAGTACGATTCATTTAGTTTTTGGACTATGAACCTTAAATATTAGTTTGTCTATATGATGAGCCGAAAGGGGGAGGAAAATAATATAATAAAAGCATGCTGCCTTTATAGTTTGCGCACAAGTATATTTTAATCAATTTATGTTCACACTTCAAATTAGGGGTCATGCTTATATTAAAATTAAAACAAGATAAATCCTTATAGATTAGCCAATTGCAATGTAACCAATGTGATAACTGATAAGGATGAAAACCTCCATGATATGCCATATAAAATTGCATGACTAGATTATATTTTCCTTAATTATGGTCCCGTATCATTGCAAAGATTTTGTTTTTGAAATCATCAAATATTTGTCATCTTAGTTTATGGATTACATGAGATGTACGAAGATATTTAATTTTTTTAGAAAAGAAAGAAAAAAAGAAAAAGCAAGCCATCAACATCCTTGAGTACTTCACCTAGGTCCAAGGAGTGCCAAGGGCTCAAACTCTACATGTATATGTTTTCTTCACACTAATGCTTTCTTTATTTTCTTTATTTATTTTGCTCTTTTACGGATGTTTATGGAAGTGTAAATTAAACGTTAAGAATTTAGACCGTTATATATAGTGTCCCATGATTTTGTACAAGTTGGACTGTTTCAATTTTCAACTCAATTTTCCAGTCTCTTCATTCTTTGCACGACTCAACCCCCTATCGGGTTTGTACGCAAGAATTTCCAATCATTATTGCAGTGGCTTTTTCGTCACTTATGTAGTCAAATAAATTATACTATTTGTTACGTCAGAATACCTAAGGCACTTGTATTTATATATTGTTAAATAAATTATACAATAAAAAAAATGATTCGTAAAATACACCAGAACTGACGAACTCTTAATTAAGAAAAGAAAGTCAACCTAGAGGTAGCTAGGGTGAGAGGTAGCCTTCAGACTCATAATTTGTTTTTAAAATGATTGAAGTATTATATTTTTTTTGTAAAAAAAATTACTGCACTGTATAAGTCAATATTTTGAAAGTTAACTTCAGTTTTGTATTAATTTTTAGCAGTTTTTTTTTTAAATATAAATTATATTAAATCCAAAATGATACAATAATAAACGGACATACCCCGTAGCTAGAGAAAATCAAAAGTCTTCCTAATACAAGAATGTCTATATCAAGATGTTAAAACAAATGCAACTGGTGCGCTTGTCTTGCTAATAACCTCTAATACAGAAAATTGATAATCTTCAAAAATCAGCTTGTTCCTAGATAGCCAGATGTAATAGACTGTAATTGCTATAGTCAAACAATGAAATTTTCCTTGAACACCTGATGTGGATCTGCCCCTAATTAAAGAGTCAGTAATGCGCTGTAAAGAAGTGAAACGCCTGCGAAAAGGAGCCAAATCACGAATGTGAGCCCAAACTTGGAGAGATTTTCTGCAAGAAAAGAACAAATGAGCATTTGACTCAGTCTCATTAGAACATAAAGGGCAGAGGGAACCCTTGTTCAAAAAAGCAGTTTTGTCAAGAGTAAGCAGCTGGTTCCTTTTAGCAAGTCATAGAATGAAAGACATCTTAGGGGGGATTGCTGGGTTCCATATAACAGAACACCAACTAACAGTAGGCTTGACACCTCTAATGTATTCATAGACTTTGTCAACAAACAATTGTTCATTGGTGCTCCAAGATTGAATCCTCTTTTTGGTCTCTTCTGTACTTAGCTCTTTGGAGATAATAAAGTCCCTTATTTGAATGATTTTCTTTATCAAAACTGAATCTGATGAAGAAGTATTGTAATTCCACACATCGCTCCCTCTAAAATAGTAATGGTGAACCCACCAAACCCATAGAGAATTTTTCTTACAATGAAAGTCCCATAGGATACGAGAAAGAAGCGCAAGGTTCCAGTCCTTGAGATTAAAAAGGTCTAAACTCCCTTCTTTTTTCGGAGAACAAACTACTGACCAAGCAACCAAGGGCTTATTTTTGTCAATATCCACTTTGCCCCACAGAAAATTACGGCACGAAGCATTGATCCGGTCCATAACAAATTGAGGCAAAGGAAAAATCTCCATCCAGAAATTCACAATTCCTTGAATAACTGCTCTGATAAACTCTAGCTTACCTGCATAAGATAAAGACTTCCTGCTCCATCCCTGAATCAGGCCAGTAATCTTGGAAAACAAGGGAGCATAGTGGCATATATTTAATCTAGATGATAAAAGGGGAACACCCAAATATATAAAAGGGAAGTCACCCAAGCTAAATCCAGTAAGCTGCTAAATATGAGAAAGCTCATGAGGCCTAATACCGACTGAGTATATGGCAGATTTATCAGAGCTGATGGAAAGCCCTGAAACCCTACAGAAGTGTTGAAGCTTGGCAAACATAGTTGACACAGAAGGGATATCTCCTCTAGATAGAAGCATAATATCATCTGCAAAAGCCAAATGAGATAGTTGAATACCTACACAGTTGGGATGAAATTTAAAATTGGCATCATCCTTGAAGCTGCTCATATCTCTGGAAAAGTACTCCAAATAAAGCACAAACAGATAAGGGGAGAGAGGATCCCCTTGTCTAAGATCCCGCTGCCCTTTGAAGTGGCCATAAATGGATCCATTGACTGCCACACTAAAGGAAGTGGAAGAAACACATTCCATGATCCAAGTACAGAGCTGGGCTGGGAAGCCAATGGATTTAAGCATCCAATCCAAGAATTCCCAGGAAATGGAATCATAAGCTTTATGCAAGTCAATTTTCAGGAGGCATCTCAGAGAGGATCTTTTCCGTGCATATTTGTGCAAAATCTCTTGAACTAGGAAGATGTTGTCCATCATCTTTCTGTTCTTAATGAAGGCAGTTTGAGTTTCCCCAATAATAGTCTCAAGCACTGGGGCTATGCGGTTGGCCAGAATTTTAGACACAATCTTGTATAATAAATTACAGCAAGATATGAGTCTAAAATGGTTAACCTGGGAGGCCTGATCATGCTTAGGAATAAGTGCAATAATAGCATGGTTGATCTGCTTTAAAAATTTTCCAGTTGTAAAGAATTCATTAACCGCCTCAAAGATATCATCACCAATGATATTCCAAGCCTTCTTGAAGAATAAAGCATTGAAACCATCTGGCCCTAGAGCTTTATTGTTATCCATCATAGAAATAATATTCCAAACCTCTTGCTTAGAAGTAGGACAAAGTAAGGCCGCAAAGCAATCGGTGGGAACCTTAGGACCCCTGTTGTAGATCAAAATGGAAGGAGTTTGAGTTAGCTCATGAGCACTAAACAAATTCCTAAAGTGATTCACAAAAGCAAGGGCAATTTCATCTTGGGAGGAAGTGTTATGCCCATCCTCTAACCTTATGGCTGCAATAAACCGGCTGTGTCTGTTGCGCTTGATTAAAGCATGAAAAAATTTGGAGCATTTATCAGCCTGCAGGAGATATCTGTTTTTGATGAGCTGAGCGAACTTCATAGACTCCGCTTTTCTAAGCATAATGGTCTGCCCTCTAGTGCGGTTTGCCAGAGCAAGAAGGGAATGATCCTGAGGATTTTGTTTTAGAGAATTAAGCACACTGTTATATTCAGCCTCAGCTAACTCCACTCGGTTGGAGATGTTGTTGAACTCCTGCTTAAAAAGATTCTTCAAGGGAGCTTTAAGAGCTTTCAATTTCTTACAGACCTTGAACATGCTACAGCCATGAATATTTTGCTTCCAGCCATCTGCAACAATTCTTGAGAAATTTGGATGATCTACAATAGCATTGTTGAATTTAAATGGAGAATTACCTCTAGGCATTACCAACTCAGTGGTGACAACTAGAGGAGTATGGTCTGAAATATAAATAAACTCTATAACTTCACAAGCAGAATTTCCAAAGGAATTGAACCAGGCCTGATTACATAAAGTTCTATCCAATTTGCTCCACACCCTGCCATTAGTCCACGTGTACAAGGGGCCATCAGAGTTGATGTTCCCCAGCCCCAGGTCAGAACAACAATCAACAAAATCTTGCAACTTATAAGCATTGGGCTCAACTCCATTGAAACGGTCGGTGGGAGATAGAATGGAGTTGAAGTCACCAATGAGGAGCCAGGGGCAGTTCATATTAGCATTGATACTATTCAAATTTATCCAAAGAGATCTTCTTGCCACAATGGAGTGAAGACCGTAGATGAATGAAACCTGAAAGCGCTTGGCAGTGGTTTTACAATCAATAGCACAGTGAATCAATTGGGCATTTGACTCCAAAACAGAAAGATGGATCTTATCCTGCTTCTAGAGGATAAGAATTCTGCCAGCATTATGAGAAGCAAAGTTATGGGTGAAGTGCCAGTCACCAAACTTTCTTCTCATGATTTCCTCAACTGAAACCTTATTCAACTTAGTTTCCAACATAGCCATGACGTTAACTTCCTTGCAGCGAAGGAAGTTCGCATGATGCTTCAGAGGCAAATTAAAGCCTCTGATGTTCCAAGAGGCAATGATCATGGATTCAGACGGGAGGAAGCCTCCCCGACCCTAGTTACAGCTTTATGATTTCTTCCTCTTTGGACATCAGCGTGCATATCCTCAGTACGGATTGACTTTATGAGTTGCACTTTTTTACCTTTTTTCTGGTGTTTTGTTTTCACCTGAACAAACCCCTCTTCTATAGGGTCACCAAACTCAGTGTTTCCTGTTTCTTTGAGGTCGAAGAATTATGAAGGACAGGAACATGATTTGCAACCAGGACATGTTTTCTGTGAGGAGGGACAGACAGATTAGTCTGAACAGTCTTTTGGATTATCAAAGGGGTTTGTTGTATTGGTATGTGGGGGCATTGCTGAATCACCCAATTGTGGCTGATCCAAGGTGGGGGAGGCTGCGATGAGAGCATACTTATTCGCAGTGATAGTTTTACAATTAGTGAGATGGTGCCCAATCATCTTGCAGTGAGTGCAAAAAGAAGGTCTATTTTCATGCTCAATCTTTTGCACAAAAGTCTTCCCTGTAGGAAGTCTAAATCGCACTTCATCGATGAGCTCCAAAGAAGTATCAACCTCAACTAAAGCTCTAGCAAAAGAAATAGACCCCTTAGAAGCAATAAGATGGTCAGATCGAATGGGCGAACCAATCTTGGACAGGATTTTTCCTAAGGCTTGAGGATTCCAAAGCTCCAGAGGAAGATTTCTGAGTTTAACCCAAACAGGGATCTTGCTGAGCTCCTCATTGTCAAAGTCAAAGAATGTTAGCATAACCTTCAGCAGTAGGGGTCTTTAAAATATGAAGTAAGGGCCTGCAGAGAGGACTTGGTTCAGATCATCCTCAGACTCAAATTTAAACACCAGCCAGCCACTTTCATGAGCTGAGTATGAAAATTTGACTCCCCATTTTTGGCAACAATCCAGCAGAGCTTTCTTTCCTGGGAAGCGGCCAGCCACATAGCCAATAAGGCTATGTCCCCAAGCCTCTTCCAGGGGTTGCAAATCAATTTCTTCCAACAACACTTCATCATCAGAGGGTGGAGGGGATAACTTCATTCCAAAACCTTTGGAAGGGTTTCTGTTATCTTTGAACAGATTGACCCAAGGAGTAGGAGCCTTATTGTCGTCTAGCTGCGGTGATGACTTAGAGCCGCAAGAGTGAGATGAATCATCATCAGTAGTTGAATCATTGTCCCCTAAGGTGCAAGAAACCTTTGGGGAAGATTCAGATTCAGCACTACATTCCGACAAATTATCAAACACTTGGTGTGTGACATCATCAGTTTTTGCAGAACATGTCCCTGCCTTTTTTACGAGCACCTTGCCTACAAGATTATCCTGTGAAGCAGTATAAGCATTTTGATTTGCTTGGACAACATCCAAGCAACCAGCCAGACCAGAAGTAGCATATGTTTGGGATTTATCTGAACTTGAGGTAGTACCCTTCACCATAATTTGCTTTGCAACTGAGTGCGATTGACGACCCTTGTTCTTCCCCATCAGGAGCAGTTCAAGCTGGCTATTGCAGGTAGTAACGAACTACTTCATAGCCCAAGATGAGAAAAAGTGATAGGGCACGCGATTGGAAAAAACAAGGAAAAGCTTTGGAGACCGAAGCAGTTAGAACTCCCAAGGATCGAAGAAGGAACCCTAGCGTTTGTAGAGAGCAAAGATCCACTCCGTTGGTGGCCAAGCCACTGGGCAGCACCCAAAGACGGAAGGAACCTAGGTTACCGGAAACTTCTGCTCCTGATGATTTTGACAGTATTAATTGGTGACTTTCCATCTATTTATTTAGGTTATTGTCAACAAAAGTTCATGATTGCTAGTTATATCATGACTTGAAACTCGTAGTAGTTTGATGAGATATATTATTAACTTGCAATCTGCTGAAATTTTTAGCAGTTTTTTTACTGTCGGAAAATTTTGGGGCATTTTTTAATCACCAAAAAGTGTTAAAATAAAGCAAAAATTACTTCCACAAAATCCTCTTACAACATCTTAGAAAAATATACTAATTTAATAAATTTGAAAGCAAAACACTCTTTATTAAGCATGTGACGAATGATCTATTTTACAAATTCGTATATATAATAAAATATCTATAAAAATATCAATATTTAAAATAGATCTTTATATTATATTTGGAGAGATTAGTATATGATTCTTAATCGAAAATATCTTGTGCAGTATGCAAGAACAAAATAAGCAAAATACAGCATTTTAATAAAAATAAAAAATAAAAAGCCGATTCAAAACTTAAAAAAACTCCAACGTTTTTCTTATTTTTTGGGGGGTGTTAACTACTTAACTATTTTACATCTTTTCAAACATGGTTTCTTGTCCATAAGAGAGCGCATCCAAAAGATGAAGCCGTGCAAGAACATAAACTTTTTTGGAATATTATTCAGATCTGGAGCAGGACTATACATACATAATTGTGGGTGTACAAGACAAGATGCAAGATATGCAAATTGCTCCAACTTTATTGGCACATTTTAAAAGAAAACTGTTAGTGTTATAAATAGAGGAATACTTACCACACATTAGTAACTGGCAAATTCAATTGTCCTTTCAGAGAATATAGTGCACTTATTTCCCCTATTAAGTCACCATATGCATGTGCTCTGCCTTATCCGCTTCTTTAATCAGAAGGAAGGCACCCACATACACAAATGTCTAATTGTAGTTGTACCATCAAGTTCATGCTTATCCTCAGCCTCAATCTTTATATCTTCTAAATTGATTCCATATGTCAACTTAAAATGCCATGAAAAATATCCTTAATATTAAACTTGCATTATCCTGGATATTATCATCACAAATAGAAACTCATTATATTCGCAGGGTACAAGTAATAAGTAGCCTGAAATTTTGGAAAAGTAAAAGAAGAAAGCTAATATGTTTTTTTTTTTTTAGTTTTTCCCTTTTGAAAAAATAATCTGAAAAGTTAGTTAAAAGTTAAAAAATTAGTTTGTAACTGAAAATTAGATGAAAGTTGAAAAGTTAGTTGCCCAATCATAAGTATGAAAAAACTATCTCTTAAGGCAGATAAATAATGCAAAATTGCATAAAGGATAAAAATAATAAACTTTTATCTCAAATATAAAAATTAAAAAAGAAATCTAATAAATATTCAAAGATAAAAAGAGAATAAATATAAAAATTAAAAATTAGAAGTTAACATTTTAAAAATGTAACTTTAACAAAGATCTCATAAAATGAAAAAAAAATCACTTAACAAATACTCAAACAAATTTTTCATGTAATAAAAAAAATTTAAAAGTTAACTGTGAAACATAATATATTATGTTTAGTTTAAATTTAATATATTTATATATTATACAATTAAAAATTATTGTAAATTTAACTTTTTACGGTAATTATTGTAAAGTTCAATCATTTTTTGATTACTACATTATAATCTATTGTTAAATAACAGTATAAGAATTCTTTATGGTATTAAATGTATTTTTAAATTTATAAGTTAATAAATTATTTAAAAATTAAAAAATTAGTTGAAAGATGAAAAATTAGTTTTTAGTAAAAAATTGGTAAGTTATCATATTGAATTAGAAATAAGAAATGTTTTTTTAACGGGGAAAAAACGGCAGGATTACATGTTTTCGATATATAATCGATTTTTTGTTTTGTAGAAATAAATACAAAATAATATAAATAAAAGACATGATTACATGTTTTCTATATATAATCGATTTTTTGTTTTGTAGACAAAAATATATCACTAGGTAATTATAATTTATATGTTCTTAATTAATTTTAAATTATTACTATTTTTATTTAAAAATAAGACACTTTATTATAAACTAAAATAAATATTTTAATATTTAAGTCAAATTTACCTGCCAAGTTTTGTTATTTCTCTGCAAAAATTCAACAAATTTCTATTAAAAGCTAATATTTATAAGAATTTACTAATTCATAGATATTTTCTAAGGATTTAGTTATTATTTTACTATTTCTATTAATTTCGTATCAAAATCATACACAAAATTTCACTAAATATGAATATATCAACTAGCTAGTTATTCGAGGTTAAATACATCCATTTACATGGAGAATGAGATAGCGCCTTCAAAATATCTAAATAATTTAAATGAGTCAATAAATCTTTCTTTGGTCTAGTTAAAGTAAAAAAAAAAAAAAAAAATTGATGTGATTTGATTCACACGCTTGATTATTATTGGGGTATATTTAAATGTTGTTGCATAGAAAATCACCTTTTTCCAAATGACATTAGATAGCTTAAATAAAAAATTACTTTTTTTCCCGTGAAAAGAAATGTGTTGGCATAAAAAATCAATTTTTCACAATAACTAAAAACATTGTTGATATTAAGTAATACTTTTTCCATCGACAATAAATTCGTTGACATAAAAAAAATAATGTTTCCTAGCGACAAAAGTGTGTTTGTATATAAAATAACTTTTTACAATGACCATAAATGTCATTAGTAGTTGTACATACTTTTCCTAGCAACAACAAAATACATTTTGGAGTTATATTGACAATCACAAGTATTTGTCATTGGGATAAGTATAGTTTACCGTACCATATTTGATTTGTTGACAAAAAGAAAATCTTATTCCAATAATAATCAAATTTCTTTATCAAATGTTTATCTTTATCAACAACCTAATTGTCGCGGTAAAATTGATTATTTCTTGTAGTGTAAACTTAAAATTTAACAAAAAAATAATTGTCAATACTATTTTGTACGGATGTTCCATATATATATATATATATATATATATATATATATATATATATATATATATATATATATATATATATATTTTGCAAATGTAGCAATACAGGACAGAACCTGTAAAGATTATTAGGGGGTGAAAAATTATCACATAACCATAATAAATAATGACTAAATTTTACTATTAATAAGATAAAAAAAAGCTGTATTTATTTTAAAGATAGAAAAAGTTTTGACCCAAAATAAAAAGTAACCTTTTGTTTCTTATAAAATAAAAATAGATATAACGTTTAGTTTCTCGTCTCACAACAACACAGAGCCAAGCTTTTTAATATTTATGGGCAAATATTTCTGGGAATGATTTTTATTTTACCTGTAAATATTAAGTGAAACTTTTTTTTCAGGGGGCAGCTGTCCCTGTTAAGGTGTTCCATCCCTATACCAATATATTCTGATGAAATCAAAGAACATGACAGAAGAGGGATTGATTATAACCTTTTACATAAAAAAATCTCATAAAATATGTCAAGGAATATAAGGTGTATAAACTATAAAATGAAAATAGTAATAAACTGAGATGACTAAAATCACGAACGTGAGAGAGAAAATTGTGTGCAACCGTTACTCCTCCATTCTCAAATCACGACAGGGCAGCCCAATGCAGGTATCTACTTCAATCATAAACATTTTTTTAAGAAATTCAACTATTGAATAATTTGTACCAATAACTTTTGATATTAAATATTTTTTTTAAAACAATTCATTCAACAATTTCAACTCACCAACACCTAATAGAATACATCCCCTTATGAGGATCAACATATAAAGTCCATCATGCAACCTCATACAACTTGGAACCTCAATCATAGGTTTATTCTCTTTTATAAACATCCAGAAGTTCATCAAGTCAATTTCATCCTTTTTACAATGATTTCTCAAATAAACCCATCACTTGATTGAAAAAGAGAGAGACGTAAACATTTGTAACGTTGGAAACTCCCCATTTTGTTTTAGGACAATTTTCGCTTAGCAAAATTTGACATTCACTCAACGAAAAATAGTATAGAATCTCATTTGGTTCCCGTGCTATTTTTGCTCAACAAAAATAGTTACATGTAATTTTCTTGTTTAGCCAATTTAAAAATTTGCTCATATACTTTATAACAATATAAGAGTATAAAAAATATTTTCGATACATAAATTTAAAAAATATTTAAAATGAATATTTAACATCCTTTTAACCTCATTTTATCATGTTATCCCAAAAAATATATAAAACAATTTTACTAATATTGTGTGTATCACTTTGAACATTTGAGTGTTTATTTCTAGCTAATAACATATCATCTTAAAAATTAAGAAAATAGTTTTGAAATTTGATATTATAAAAAAATTATAAGAATTTCATGATTTTGCTTAATCTTTTCTAAGTACAATAATCTAAAAAAATGGTAAAAAATAATTTCAAACAAGATTAGATCTATTAAAATACGCTCACACCACAAAACAAACTTATTTTGGTAAAAAAGTTACTAACTTTTTTTTTCTCAATTGTTTATTCTCAATAATTTATTTGAAATACTTTTTTACTCTCTCATTCAATTTAAAAACCTTTTTACCTGTTTTAATATTACTATTTTATTATGTTAAGCAAAGTACACTCCCAAATAGCACAATTGTTAGTACCAAAAAGCCAAGCCAACATATGATGCTCAAGCCAAATTTGGAAGCTAAGCAACATGAGTGTAATAAATGAGAGTCAATAATTGCTTTTTTCTTGAGAATCCAAACTTTTTTTATACATATCTTAACGGGTCTTTGGATCCATGGACCTTATCTATGATTCTCATTTTAGTTAATTTGGGCTTAAATATTATTATGATTATGATTATATGGATAATCCTTGTAATTATTACCTTTATGATCTATCATGCATTGAAGCATTCTCATGTATTTGACCATTCGGCCGTCCGAATATTCCAAGACCTCGCCTATATTTTGTGGGCCAAAGTTAGCTTATAGCTTTTAGAATATCTTAAGGTTTGAAAATTCTGAAACATTTTTTAGGGCAACTTAGCTCAATATTGCTATTTCTTTTATTACTGAAAAGTGTTTCTTTTAAAAAAATTATAGTAAGCTCCTATAGCTACACTTACCTACTTGACTGGGGAAATTAAAAGAGATAAATTCAAAGTGTAATTACAAAAATGAGCTCATCATGTTGTTGTAAGAGAAAGAGACCAACATGATGCCAATGAGACCTTTCACAAAGACATTTTCATATTTCTAGCTATTTCTGTTTTCTAACGGCCACATTGCATCCCCAATTATGATATTTGTTTCTTTTTTTGTTCTTATATTTTCAGCATTTAATCCTTCAACGATCTATGAAAAACAAAAGCAATAATTTAAATTGCATGACGTATCATGAAGACTGTCCATGCGAAGGACAGTTTCTTGATCATTAGAAACTTTAAGAGAAAGAAAAACAATGCTCATAACCAATTTCCATTTTCCTCTTCCTTTTAATCTTCTCTTTCTACACTATAATTTTGTTGGCAGTTGCATATGTAACAGGTGTGGACTTCAAGCGAACCCAATCATGGGACAATTTGATGAATGTCGACTAAAGCTACAAATTTGTCTCTTCATTTGAATCATTTCATCGGTTAATTAATTAAAATAGGAAATTTGAGGGAAGAATTCTCATCAATAACATGTTCTTTTGGGGTGATATTTTTTACGGATATGGATCTTAGCTTCCCTCAACTTCGATTCTCTCTCTCTTTCTATCATTTACCCACATTTTCTTCATTTTTTTCCTCTACTTTAATGCCTTTATTTTTTGTGCTGCAAGCTAATTTGTATTTTTCAAAAATGTACCAAAAACTGAATCAACAAGACATTCGGCTTGGGCTTAATTATTATAATACAATTATTTGAGCTGAAAATGAAAGATGTTCGATTAAATTAATTAGTAAAAATTATTTATAATTATTATTTTAGAATTATTTTAATCTATTTTCTTAATTTTTACGAAAAAGTTTATTAGAATTATTTTAATTTATTTTCTTAGTTTTTACGATAAACTTAGTAAATCGAGTGTTTATAATATATATAAAAATTCATGTGACATACCCTTCTTTAATGAGTACTTAATGTTTATCGTTTATAAGAAGGAAAAAACATTTACCCAATTAATTGACCCGATAAGTCCAACTAAATAGTAAATAGATATCATACTAACTTACTGAGTATATTAATAATTATGTGCTAATGTATTTCGTCAATCGGCCCAAAGATGCAAGGCCTCGTGGTAATTCGTTGATCGTTATTATTATAAGAGAATTTTGAGATCAAAGTAAGTGTAAGGCAAATTATAAAAGTGACCATCGTATTAAATAATAATGTAGCACTTGTCATAACCTACGCGGCATTTATTACATTTTGACAATACATACTTTTATACACACAACTCGATCAAAATCATTTTATAGCACAGGGTTAGTTACACAAAAAAAATATTGAAATTTGAAAAAATAAATTAAATAGAGAAAAATGTTATAAATTAATATTGTAAAAAGTTTTATACAATCATTCAATTACAGCATATCATGTATGATAAGTTTGTCAACTTTTAAAATAATTCAAATGATAATTTATTATTAAATCACATTATAAAACTACTCAAGCATATTATTTTTCATAAATCAGGTGAATAATTGGATAATAATACTACTCATGTAGTGTCATGGCCTATTGGCGTGGACAATAGAGAAATATTTACCTATAATTATCTATCCAAATTTTGTAACCAAATAATTTAAAAGTTAACTATTATTTTAAAAATATTTACTCAGGATAAATAATTATATTCTTTTTGACAGATAAATAATTATATATATTCTTTAACATAAAAGTAAAACAGTAGAATGTGTTAACTTGTAATTGTTCTAATTTATACTAGCATTTGGGTAAAGTAAAAAAGACTGAAAATAAAAATCTTATCGTAAACACTAAACAGTGTGAAAGAAGAGAGGGGCAGGGAAGACCAAGATGGACAATATAAGGGAATTGAATTGAATTGGCATAGTTGGCATTAAGCCACCATAGTCAAGATTCTCATGCTTATTTGTTGTCACAATTTGTAGCTTATCCCTTTCCTTTGGCATAGTGACCTTTCTTGTGCCCTTTCCATGGTATCATCATCCTCACTAAAATCATTTGAGGGGGCTTTTGTATTTTGTATGGTGGAGTGGATCACACAAATCCACCCACAATAAAAAAGCCTCCCCACGTATCCCCCATTTTCCACAACCTTCACCCCTCTTGTGGGAATAATAATCCTTTCAAAATCCTACCCAAAGATCTTTTTGTCTCTTTTTGTCTTTCTTTACCCTTTCCCTTCTTTCTCATTGTACATAGAATTGCAAGAAAAATTTGACTTATGGGTAACCTCGCAGGGACAATGCCATTTTCTTTGCCTTGGACCCTTTCTTCCCTTGTGCCTTTTCTAGGTCCCTTCAGCCATTATCTTGGATTCTTAATGATTTTGGGGGTACTTCATACACAATCATATCCAGATTGGATGGAATAGCTAGAAGTTTGTGAAGGGAAAAAATTAGAGTAGACAAATATAGTATATGCATTGTAGAAAAAAATTACACTAAAAAAATTGTACACAATGCATTTTTATGTATAATAATATTCTTAACTTTAGTAATAATTATTTTAAAACTCGTACTTACCATAAAAAATTGTATATTGATTGGATATGAATTAAACTGAAAATATATATATAAGATAAAGTGTTAGTTTTAATTGTTTTTTTATTATCGTGTTATTAATATATAATATTTATTTATTTTGTTGATGATTAATCTTAATAAAAAAATTTAATTGATCACCTTTCAATCAATGCATATTATGCATTAAGATTAATTAACATGCTGCAGGGTAATGTTCTTTGTTAGAGTTGTGATGACCTAAAGTCTCTAATTTGATGAATCTGATTCCTTTTATAAAATAACTAGGCATCCAAAAAAGAAACAGAAAACGGCATTTCTTGAATGTAGCTTTGCCTGAAATACGGAGAAAGAGCCTGTGCCATCCTTTTCTACTTTACTAGAAAATGACCAAACGGATTAAACGTTTTAATTAATGTCCATATATAGTCGCATATGCTTTTGAAAGGGTGCTAATTTGTTACTAATTCAACATGGAACTGTGTCCTTGTGACAACATGAAAGGACATTTGTGTTTGACATAATCTAATACTGATGATATATAATTTGCAGTGCCAAAACAAGTCAAAAGCCTCTCTTTGCTGGGTATATTGCATTTGCTAATTGATTGCTACATCTGTGCCAAATTCAAAACGATGACCAAATGTGCATTCCCCACCTTTTTATGGAATGGATTCATACCTTGGGCAAAACCTATTGCCCTACAATTTTCATAGGATTGCTTGTCCCCTGATTCCTTAACGCCCTACATTAATTAAGTGTTATGTGGTTAAGGGATATTAACAATCATGTAAATCATCTAACTCACCTTTTTCATTCTCCTAGGTTTCTGATGTGATACTATGACGATACTAAGGCCAAATAATAATAGTGTTTTATTTTTTTTTCCTTGTTCACTTCTTTTTAAAACCGTACTAAGAGTAGTAGAATTGCATTCATCTACTGCATAACCAATCGCTGATTTGCAAGTTTAGATATTTTCTCCCTCAATAATATCTTTCAACTTTTTAGTGCTCCTAAAACATACAATAGCCTTGTCGCCAATCATAACACTACTTTTTTTTAAAACAAAATGCTTTTAATTTCTTTGAATAAGATTAAATTTGATTTTAGTTAATTAAAAATGATGATTTTTTAAGAAGGAACAAATGTTAATTTTTTTTAGAGGAAACAAACAAATGTTAATTTAATTCTTATAAAATTTGAAATTTTTTAAAATGGTCACCATCATGACTTATTAATGATGTAGCATGTATCTAAACACACTATAATGATTACATTATAAATCAATTTAAAATAAATGCTTGCATGCCATGTATTTAAATATATGTAACCTCATTAGTGAGTAAGAACAAAAAACTAAAATCAATAAAAAAAAATTTAAAGATTGAAATCAAACTTATCTAGACTAGCTAAAGGCATATATAAGATTTTTTTTAGAGTAAGTGAGTGCTTGAATTTTTTCATAAGAATTGGTCTTTAAAGAATATAAAAAAATTGTTAAAAATATCTCTTTAATAAATTAATCCAAATAGACATTAATTTAAAGAGTAATATTTTATACATTAATTTTTTAAGAATGGATTATACATAAAAGAGAGGAAAAAGAGAGATAAATATATAATAAGATGAATAATATAGTATAATGTCATAAAAATAATATATAAATATCGTAAAAAAATTATTTTATCAATTACATTTTAATTTAAATATTCATTATATGTAATAAGATAAATAATAAATATAATTTATTAAAAAATATTGTTTGAATTACATTTTCATTTAAAAATTCATGACATTTGCTATATATAAGATCATTATTTCCTATGGTAAACAGTAAACTACATAAAGATATGGACAAAGTTGCATCGTCCGGTCCAATGTTTTGGTAAGGATGAAACTTTAGGAAAGTCACCTCCCACTTTTTCTCTCTGTTTCTTTTTCTTTTTCATCTGGCTGTTTGATAATTTTTTTCTTTTAAAATTTAAAATATTTAAAAGCTTAATTAGAAGGTACAAATAGTGCCAAGAAAAATCATGCTACATCCAATTATAGATTCTCATATATGAAAATATTATTAATGTTTAAAATAATTAATTTAATTAAAAAAATCATATGCAGAGTGATTTCTACCTTGTTGATAATATAAAAAAAATTATGTATTAAATTAAATTCTTAATTAAAGTAAAATTATTATTATATACATATATACACATTTGTAACATATAAAATTAACATAATGATATAAGATTTTATTATATTCACTTATGAAAAGAACCATCAATTTAATAAGAAAATATATGTTTGATTTTTTCTATATATAAATTTTTCTTTGAGATAACAATACTCACACACCACGAATAAAATTAGATTCTGACTCAATAGATATAAACAGTCGTGGTCTCTGATTTAAGAAAAAAAAATATTATTTGCCTTTTTTTACTAAATAATTTAGGTTTATTTATTGAAACTCAAATAAAATGCCTTATAAAATTATCACAGTGTTCTTTTAACATATTGTTAATTGTATACTTACATAGGCATATAGTTTCATGACTGTCAGAAACTTGAAATTGATTGATTATTAGTTTATTAATTACCTCCCTTCTCATACCATTTCTTTGGTATAATTTAATGAAATGATTAGTTTATACTTGTTTGAGTAAAACTTACTCCTTGAGTTTTAAAACAGGCATTGGCAGGAGAGATAGCATCAAAGTGGAAGAGCAGTCAACGTTAGAGGGGAGAAAAAAGATTAAATATCATTATCAAAGTTCAGAGGCAGACATAAGAATAGGAATCTTTTTACCCGTTTCCCCACAAAAATTACTATACCCTGCTGTAGGTGAAATAATAAAAGTTATCAAGGCCAGGAACCACATAAAGAAACGCACACTCACTAATATTGGTGAATAAAATTAGCAACAGATAATAAATAAGTATCTTTAGTGATATTTGTGGATAACGGGTGGGTATTTAAATACGTCAGATTTAGGGTCAAAATTGAATCTTGAACACTCTTGTTGGCGTACATGGCATCTTATATTAAGGAGAGGGCCTAATCATTCTCTTTGGAATCACCTCTCCCTATACAAAGCAAATAATCGTAGGTTGCTAATGCTATATAATTTACATGCTGTATAAGCTTCGTAATTCGTGGTGGTTGTAAATGAAAAATGAATATAGTACTTATAAAATGGATCGATGCATCACAAGATGCACGACTCCCGATGAAAGATGATTAAACATCTTAGTTAACAAAAGATACTTTATGCATTAATTTAACAATAAAGGTAGGGACAATGACTGGAGTTTCAGCCAACCAGAGCCATACAGTACCATATAAAAATTTGCACAAGGCTAGAAAAAGAATAGAACACTGAAGCCGAATTATAAAAAGGTGAAAAATTATGGGGCATTTTAAGTGTGATTTTCTTGGATTTGATTAAAAATGTGATTTTGTTCTGTTCTATAAAGACATCAAAAACCAAGAACAGGGATAATATTAAGACATGAAAAAGTATTCCATTAAGGCATTAACATATTATATTATATATATACATATATAATAGTTTCAAATTCCAAATGCTATGCTAAGCTATGAATATTTCATCAACAGGATAGGTTCATAGGTGTATCATGCATATACTCGATTGCAGCCTGATCAATACACACATGCTTTGTAGAAAAACATTTTGTCCTTTCGAACGAAGAAAGCACAACTACCCACTTATATATAGATATTAAAAAAAGATGCAAGAGAATGTATTTTTTTTCTTCTTGGTTGGAAGCAACGTTCCACTGGTAATGGAAAGAAGATGATACAAAACATTTCGATAAGGATGAAGAATATTTGACATTTCCGTTTTGTAAGATAAGAAAGAAAGCATATACATGTCATGCATCTTATAGATTTTGATGACTTACGAGGAACAATTATAGTTGCAAGATTATACAGAAAATTATACTAGTATATCTTTTTTTTTTTTAATTGCATAATATTATTGTCTTTCTTTTACACTAACTCTCATTTATATTTAAAAATATTCCATAATATATTACAATAACACTCCATATAAAAGAAGTGACTATAAATAGTTAAAAAAATAAAAATATTTATGTAATTACATAAAACCTTAAAGATGATTAGTGTAATTTATTCTAAGATGAATAGTGTGTTAGAATGGGAATAAAGAAAATAGAGGTGGGTTTCGGTATCCATTGTACCCCCATTAATATAATCCTTTTATTTGTCAATGAAAAAATAGAGATGAAAAAAATTTATTAGGATTTTCAAATAAAGGAAAAAATGAGATAAAGATTTACTTCTAGAAATACACTAGTTGGTAACATGAGCGTTTGCATGGATCACAAGTTTATTGCTTATAGTATTTTTTATGTGTAAATAAACTTCAACAAATCTAATTGATTTGTTTAAGAGATAACAATGATAATAATATTTGTGATGTAACTTAGGTATAAGTGACATGCTAAGTCAAAAATAATAAAAAATATACATAATTTTTTGTAAAAATTAATGAAACTCGATAGGTTGTTAAGAATTAATCCGTATTCTTGATGTAAAGATGAATTAATATAATTTTTTTTGTGCTTTATATCTTTATTGCTTCCGTTTAAACTCGTAAAAGGGTTTAATTTTGTTTATGCTTTTGAAAAGAGTTTATGCAAAACCTGTTGGTATCATTTGACCAAATTTATTAGTGAAAATCACATTATCTTTTTTAGAAAGTTTTATCCGACGGTAATTTATGTTTAGAAAAGGCTTACAAAAATGTTTGATATCACAATTCAATTTTTTTGTGTGCGATATTTACCTTTAGGTGTTTAGTATTATCTTTACGTTACGAGAACAAATACCGTAAGTTACTGGTTATTTACATTTCTAAAGTAGGTATTTATTTTCTCTTTAACAATAGTGCAATTAGCCAATTGTAGATAGAAAAGTATAGTAGTGGTAATAAATACTTAAAAGAGTGTTTTTTTCTCGAAATATTTCAATCAATTTCCTATTAAATATTTATAATGATATTATATATTGCAAGTATATTAAAAATAATATAATACAAAATGAAGTTAAATTTGAAAAAAACACTTTAATTTACAATAAAATTATATATTTTAAAGAAAAAAGTTAGTATAATTTGATCTATAGAATTTGATTGAAAAAAAAATGGTATAACACAATGATAATTCAACTCCTTCAATTTTGTGAGACTTTGGTTATTTTTATTTTCCTTCCACCATACCTATAAGATAGATCTAGTGAGAGAGACATATAACTTTTTTTTTTATATGAGGATGAGATTAATAAGCATTGATAAGAAAAATTACTCATTTGAACTGTACATAATTTATCTTTTTCATTTATATACCTAAAAATCGTCCCTTTTATTTCATGTGTAAATTTTTTTGTTATATTTTAGTCCTTGTAATAAAAAACGGTTTAATATATTTTAATTCCTAATCTTTTTTGGATTTATACTTTTATTTCTTAATCTAAAGTTTGATTGGTGAAAGTTTTTAATTTTTTTTTTGTTATCACTTTTAGTTTCTGATATCAAGTTACATAGTTAAATTGATGAAATAATAGAAACACAAATGAGAAAATCAAGATTTAAAACAAGGAGAGATAAAACTAAAAATAATTGGGAAAAAGGGAAAAGAAGAAGAAGAAGAAAAAAACAATTTAAAATAAAATGGAGACGATATTGTATTTTTAATGAAATATGCCTAATTTATATATGCACATGTTGATAAAAATGTGAATTGGATTTCTGTTACCAATATAAAGATCTTATTTTGTATAATTTATAAGTATTTCCTAAGTGTTATTTGAGTTTTAATGTTTATCAACTTTTGGGGATTCAATTTTTTAAAAATTTTAATCATTACAAAAATAAAGTCTTGTATTTTTACTAAAAAGGCAAAATAAAATAAAAATCTTCCATTAGATTTCTAATAGCATGCAACGTGGTTTTAAAGGGTGAAAAAATGCATACATACAGGGGAGTTCGAATCCTTTAGAATTTAAGTGTCAGATATATGTATGATTCATGACCCTTCTTAATATAAACAAACGCACATTTGCTAAAACTATAAGTTGACTTAGGATTATTTCCAATTAGATGAGTTGATTTTCAGTTAAACCATACAAGATTTAACATAACCTGCATTCTCATGAATTTGAATTCAATGTATTTAGTTAAAAGCTAAATTAATCTTCCCGTCAACTGGTCATCACGTTCCTTTGTCAAATAGCATCGTTTGATAATCCCTCCCCCGGAAAACTCTTCTTGTACTCAGGAGTTATTTTAATGAACTAACTTCCAATAAGTCATTAAGATATTCTTATATATCAATGAGAAAAAGTAAACTTAAATATTATAATTGCATATAAATAGTTAAGATTAAAAACTTTTTGAAGTTATATAATCATTTAGAATTAGAACATTCATGCAACTTTTTTTAAAAAAGCATATATTTTTCTCTTCTACTTTCACGTATAGCACACATATTTGTGGTTACAGACCGAAACTTAATTGGTATAAGGAAAGAAAAAGGAGAGAAAAACGGTTTTGAATTTCCAAATCTGAATGCATTTATTTTATCCGCAGCTAACTCAAATCTCATCTAGTAGCATAAATCCGGTGTCCAACTATCCATTTATCTACATTCGTACAATGGGTTTAATTACATGACAATCATTGACATAAAACAGTTAAAGAATCAACCATCACTGTCAAAATGGAATTATATATCTTAACAATTTTTTTCTAATAAACCACATACATTTTTCATTAAAATTTTTATTTAAGTCACATAAAATCATTATAAGCAATACAAATTTTCTTTTGATTATTTAATATTATTCCAACCACAAATTCACAAGTATTAGATATATGCTTATACAAAACACCTTGGTAGATGGAAAAAAATTTTTATAAACATTTTGGGACGACCTCAATCCTTAAGTCATATAAAACTTTATTATTATGAGAATAAGCTTCTCAGTTGAGATTAAAAGATAAGAATAATTTAGACCTTTCCCTCTAATCCATATTATTAGGGTTTTCGTATTTGAGATATTGTTTGTTTAAATGATGAATGATTATTATGATTTTATCATTATAAAATGTGTTTTAATGGATTAAGAGAAAAAAATATTTATAAATAACTTATAACCTCAAGTCTTAAATGATGTAAGATTTTTTTGACAAATACAATGATATATTAAAGATTAAATTTAAGATCACTTAATTAAATTAAAACTTGATATCAGTTAATAGAAGGAGATGCTTAAAAATGGAGCTAATTAATTACATGCATGCATAATCATTCCGAGTTTTAAGGCTTTGAACAACAGACATCCTGCATCAGTCCACCTCAGTCGCCCATGATGTCTCATGATCGTGATCTACTCTTCAAATGAATCTATCTCCATTTCATGTCATTTTTCAAATTTAAAACATTACCATGCAAGCAAGCAACAATATTATTTATCGATTTCATTCCACCACTGCTGCAGTAGTACTTCTACATCCTCATTCTTCATCACTTGTTTGTTGGGGTCATAACTCCAGAAAAGTTGGTGGTGTGTCATTCTTGTAATTCCACAAAAAAGTTAGGGGCAATGATTGTGTGACGCCATCAAGATAGCAACCAGCAATCACTAACTCATCGGGGAAAGAGAAATTAGTGTATGTTTCACACCAGCTCATATTTATCATCTTAGTCAATTACATAGTATAATTAAAAGAGTGTACTGATATTTTTTTTATATATTATTATTAGTATATCCGTAAAAACAAATAAATTACTAGTACAATTTTTATGATAATTACTGTAATTAGAATGAATTAGAATAGAATATCTAACATTTTAGTAGAATATTAAGATATTTGTATAACTTTTGATTTTTCATATTAATTATAAACCTAATTTTTTGACAATATATTTTGTGAGAATGAATTTAGATCTTTATCATATATGTTATTATTTTTTTATGAGTACATTATGTTATTATATTGAATTTTTAAAATAATAATCAAAATTATCGTACTTGCAATTTATACTTGAGAGATGGTGAATATACAAACCATTTTATATAATAAAAGTAAGTATTTCAATTTACTTCCTCAGTACTAAAATATCTTACCACTAGATTATTTTAAGCACATAAAAAATAGATAAAATTTAAGGATTATAAAATTAATTTTTCATTATGATTAATTCATTTATAATTTTATTATTTATCATTAATATTATAAGAGATTAATATTATAAGAGATAGAAGTAAAAAAGATAAATACTAACCATTGTACACATGAAATTAGTTAACAAAAGCTTAACTAAAAAATAGATAATTAATGTTATAGTAAAAAAAAAATATATAATTTTAAGATAAATTTTTTTTATCTCTGGCACAATAAATATAATAAAAACATAAGAATAAATTAATCAAATTTAAATCACATAATTTTAGCTTAATCAATGATAAATTTTAAACTCACCACTGTGCTTAAAAAAACCGTCTTCCATAAAAAAATACTACATGTTAGTCCAATTTATACCAAAAACTAACAAAAATCATAAACACATGAAAAATTCACATCAAACAATAATTTGTCCATAGGCAGCAGCAGCACTGTTCAAACGAGAGCCTTCTCTGTTCCACAATCCGACGAACCCTTTTCTGTGTGAGTGGCTCCCACTGTAAATATTTCCCCAAAATCCGTCCCTTTTCTTCCTTCTCACTCCATTTATTTTCTCATCAAGGTCCTCCGAAAGAGAGAGAAAAAACAAAACCCCCTCGCCCCCACACAGAAGAACAGAGCAGAAGAAGTAGAAGCTAAAGAAATAGAAAGAGGAGAAAGCACATAACAGTTCCACAGAACCTGAACGTTAAACACCACCAACACGATCTCAGTCTCACTTCCATCTTCACCTCCCCAACCAAACAAGCCTTCTTCTTCTTCTTCTTCTTCTTCCCTACAACTTTCTCTCTCTACCATTTTTCTCTGCACAAATGGAAATGATAGCTCTCTACAAGCTTGAGTCTCGCGGGATAGTGTAGTCCCCTCGAGACTTTTCAACTTCGTTGTTACTCTCTCGTTCTTTCTTCTTCTCACTCTCTCTCTCTCTCTCTTCCTTTTCTTCTTCTTTCTCTCTCTAAAACTTCCTCTGCCGGAAGATGGACTGCCAGTGCCGGAATCTGACGGTGGTGAACTTGGATCCGGAGAGAAAGCGAAGTGGAGGGTTGAGGACTAAACAGGCGGGGAGAGGATCGTGCCGTGGTAGTTAGTTTTTCGGGAATGTGCCTTTTTTGCTATCTCTCTCTGTTTCTTCGTGAGTGAATGCTAGTGTGAGACTCCATTTGCGTTGTTTCGGAAACAAAACAAAAAAAAGATAACTTTTCACCGGTTTCGGAACCCCTTTTGCGAGAAAACCAAATGGGGTTTTTGCTCAAAGAGGCTTTGAGGACTCTGTGCTCAAGGAATCGCTGGTCTTATGCCATTTTTTGGAAGATCGGTTGCAATAATTCCAAGTGAGTTTCAAATGCTTTATTTTTTGTGCCTTGTGTGTGTGCTTTCTCTCTCTCTCTCTCTCTCTCTCCTTTTGGTTTTTGAGAAATTTGGGGGAATCAGGTTGGTTGTTGGGGTTTTTTCGGTTAGATGTGATTTTGGTGCTTGTACTTTCTGGGTGGAGGGGGGGGGGGGGGGGGGGGGATCTCATGTGTTTAGATTCTATTTCTGGGGTTGCTTCGTTTTCAAGATAAAGTCCACATGTTAGTTCCTGTTTTGGAACTTTATATGTGCCTTTGTTGCTTCTCTTCTGTTTTGTTTTCAAGAATCTTTTTTTTTTTTGTTTTAACTAAAATGAGGTTTATTTGTATTGATTTGTAAAGGTACTACCTATTGATTCAGCACTGTTTGATTCTGTTTGGTCTTATCTTCTTGTTCCGGTTTATAAAAAGCTGAACCCTTTCTTCTTGAGCTAATTTGGTGGTGATGGTGGGGGCTTAATATGCTAATCTATCTTTGTCATGCTACTCATGGTGTTTTCAGTATTCTGTGGAAAATCTGTTGAATTTATGAGCTCTAAATCTGTAATTAGTTAGGTTTCTGAATCAATTAGGAGTGAGATAAAAGGGTTTGTTTAGATTAGGTTCTTAAATTTGAAGTTTGTAATTGTGCAAAGAATTATGAATTAAAGTTAATTTTTGAGCTTCATTCTATTTGTGTTTTACAGACAGAAATGAACTATTATCAATTAAAAAAAACTACGATTTTGTTTTATTTTCTTTTTTCTTTTGCTTTTGACTTGACGTATGAATATATCTTCTAAATATTGTATTTGCTTTCACACAGTGTTTGCTAAGCTGCCAGATGTTGAAATGATATGCTTTTGACTTTTTGCCCTGATTGTTGTCTATGATATTTATTTGTTTGAGTTAACTAAGTATGGTTTACTTGGCAGGCTGTTAATCTGGGAAGATTACTACTATGAACCCTTGCCATCTCCTTTCCCACCACGAGATGGGGAAGGATGCTGGTTTTCTTCGGAGTCTCAGCTTATTCAGGAGGAGGACAGAGTCTGTGTATTGATTAACAAAATGATGGTGAATAATTCAGTCAGTATTGCTGGAGAAGGGTTGGTGCTTTCTATTTTCATCTTCTCCTTGCTTTACATTATATTTTTTTAAGTGTTTTTCTTGTCTTTCCCATCTCACTCAAGTGTTGCCTTTTAATGTTGACCAGGATAGTTGGACGGGCGGCATTTACAGGAAACTATCAGTGGATTCTTTTGAACAATTTCACTAGAGATGCTTATCCGCCAGAGGTATGGAGTTCGTGTGGAAAGGCAAATATTTTTTTTTTTAAAAATCTTGCCTTTCCATGTTCAATTTTTTAGTTAGAGCTTTTAATATTCTGGCTGTTGGTCTAAATGAGTGTATATTAATGTAGTTTAAAAAGTAAATGACTTAAGCATATTTTATGTGATAGTGTATATATTCTTGGAATGGTCAAAGGCTTGGAGTAGGTGAACTTATGAACCTCATTTTGTTGGTGTTTTCTTTGTAGGTATATCCTGAGTTGCATTACCAATTTTCAGCTGGAATGCAGGTTTGTGATTTTATTATGCTTCAGTATTTGCTATAATTTTTTTATTACTGTTTCTTAATCCCAAACTGATATTTTTTTGCAGACGGTGGCAGTTATTCCTGTGCTTCCCCATGGGGTTGTTCAACTAGGTTCTTTCTTGCCGGTAAGTCTTTCTCAATTGTTCTGTAATTTTGAAGAAACTTACGATCTTGTCTCCTATGATATCATGATGGAGAATGGGAATATGGTGACAAGTCACAGAATTTCTCCTTATTACCTTTGGAAGGTTAACTTAAGTCATATGGTATTCATGAATCACATGATTCATGGCATAAATGTGTCCATCCTTGAAAATTGAATGAATGGCATATGAGCCCTTTCACTTGGAACATGTTGAAAATTCACACTATTTCACTCAGAAGGTCCTCTCTTGAAAATTCATAATTCATAAATGTGTACATTGTGACTGAATATACATGCAGCCAAGTAAGTTTGGCTTTGGTCTACTGCTCCAATGTTCCTTTGTTAACTAATGAAGCCATTCATTCTAATTGCTGCAGATAATGGAAGATATAGGATTTGTGAATGATGTAAAGAACTTGTTCTTGCAATTGGGATGTGTACCTGGTGCCCTTCTATCTGAAGACTATTCAGCAAAGGTTTCTAATAAAAAATTTGCTGGACCTGTGACTGTTAATCCACCTCTCATTACTTCAGATTGCACTCCCTCGGTAGCTAATGGTTCCAACCAACTTACTAATTCTCCTCTTGCTTCAAGGCCTGTTGCTCAGCCACCTTATCCTCTAAGGGGAGGAATAAATAATTACCAGGGTTCTTTATTGACACCTCAAGCCCATAACCCGAACCTGATATTTGATGGCATTTGCCAACCAAAGGCTCATTCAATGATCAAAACAAATGTCTGTGGCCAACCAAAGAAGACCGTTGTTGAGGCTGAAGCTAAAGTGATACCTGCAAATTTTGATTCATGTCTGCAACAGCATTCTGTTTATAATGCTAGATCTGAATTCAATGAGTTATCTAGTTTCAATCAATCAAATCTGAGTGACTGCTGCCTTAAATATATTGAACAACAAACATCAGGTGTTGGGAGACAGAGTCATGTTAATCCTAACATGAATTTATCAAGTGCCTTAAATATGCCTCTACTAAAAACCAATGGAGGAAAAATTCTGCAACAGAATCAGAGTTCTAGTAGCAGTTCACTACTTGGAGGAATCCCAATATGTAGTGGGAGTAATCTTTTGAGGACAAATATGATTAACTGCTCAGTTTCAAATCCTCCCAAAGTATCCACTTCTGATTTTTCTGGAACACACAAGGTTGGGTTTGGTCTTCAAAGTAACAATGCAACAACTAATGCTGGGCTTTGTTCTGTGCCTAATTTCACTAATCAATCAGTTACCAGTCACATGAATCTAGAAGGCTCTGATCAGAAGAATCAGGCATATGATGCTTTCGCTTCAGCTGATCAAAGGCAAGATGATGATTTGCTTCAGGCTGCTCTTAAGATTCCATCTCTTAATCTTGAGGAGCATGTGCCTATGGGTGATCAAATCCCTGGTTTTGTTCAAGATTGCCTCAATAAAGATGTTACCAGTCAACATATGATGAAAATGAATGTTAAGCATGAAGAAGCCTATGCTCAACTTCCATCTGGTGATGACCTCTTCGATGTTTTAGGTATGGATTTGAAAAGGAGACTACTCAATGGAAGCTGGAATAAGTTGCTTGCCACAGATTCAGATGACAACACAGAACATCTAGATAAAAAGGCAACATGCATGAATTTGCAAGGTGTAGGTCCTGATAATAGTTATTCAGTTAATGAAGCAATATCAGAAAGTGGCATCTTCTCTGGAACAGGCACAGACCACCTTTTAGATGCTGTGGTTTCAAAAGCTCAATCTTCTGCAAAACAGAATTATGATGAAATGTCATGCAGGACAACATTGACAAGGATTAGTACAGCCTCCATTCCTTCTCCTGTCTGCAAGCAAGTTATGCCTGATCATGTTGTCCCAAGGGGATTGTTTGATTTTCCTAAGACCGGAGTTAAAACAGCTGCTGCTGAAACAAGTTCTCTTAGGTCTGGGTGTAGCAAGGATGATGCTGGAAACTGCTCTCAAACTACTTCCATATATGGGTCTAAGCTTAGTTCATGGGTTGAGAATAGTAGTAATGTGAAACGTGAAAGCAGTGTTTCAACTGGATACTCCAAGCGACCAGATGAAGTTTGCAAATCAAATCGTAAAAGACTTAAACCTGGAGAGAACCCTAGGCCTCGGCCTAAAGATCGCCAAATGATTCAAGATCGTGTAAAAGAGTTGCGGGAAATTGTGCCAAATGGAGCAAAAGTATATAGCTTTTCTTGTGCTTTTCCTACATCTCAGTCCTGAACTTATATTTAACATTTGAATACTAACTATTTTCTTTAATCTCTTGTTACAATTCAACAGTGTAGCATAGATGCACTTCTGGAAAAGACCATCAAGCATATGCTTTTCCTGCAAAGTGTAACAAAGCATGCTGACAAGCTGAAACAGACAGGGGAGTCTAAGGTATAGACATCATCTTGTGCTTTTTCTCAGCATCTCAGTTTCCGACAAATGATCTAGTTATGATATGGGAAATGTTTTCATTTTCACCGGCATTGTGTTGATATGCTGATTAATAAGAAGAATAACAAAATATTTGACAGTATTGTGAAAGTTACTTGTCAGTGTATATGGTAAAAAAACAAATACTCCCCAGTGCCAGAGGCTGTCAGTGTATATGGTAGCTAAGATCAAATATTCAGTAAAACCCATCATGCAGAAAAAAAACTGGCCTACATTTTATTAGAATCATGAATATAAAAAATAGTGAATAGCTGACATAATGTGTTACTTTATGGAAATATTAATGAGGGGGAAAATACTGATTGTTCATTTTTTTTTCTGAATATGCAGATAGTTAGTAAAGAAGGTGGATTGCTATTAAAAGATAACTTTGAGGGAGGGGCTACATGGGCATATGAGGTTGGCTCGCAATCAATGGTTTGTCCAATCATTGTTGAAGATCTCAATCCTCCTCGTCAGATGCTAGTAGAGGTAATGAGTGATGCTTCATAATTATTTTTAAATACACTTATCCCTTGAATGTATTTGTATTGGCTCTAATCCATTGTGTTTACTTGGTTATTCTTGCAGATGCTTTGTGAGGAACGGGGTTTCTTTCTGGAAATAGCCGACTTAATCAGAGGATTAGGTTTAACAATCTTGAAGGGGGTCATGGAAGCTCGCAATGACAAGATCTGGGCACGCTTTGCTGTTGAGGTAATACACTGGAAAGGGAAATAACTGATCATAACTTAGAAGTATAAGCAATAATGAACTTCCCACAGTATAAGTCAGTATTTGTAGTCGCCTTCAAATATTTGAACATTTTCAGCTATGACTAAACTATATTTAACTTGATGGTAATTTTTATATAGATAATATTCAGACTTAATCGGAATTTACATATAAGCATTAGCATTGTAAGATTAAACTGGGTAATTTATGCCATGATATTTCTTATAATCACAATGCTTTATCGTCGTGACTTTCTTTTTGGGCTTGTGTGTTGATTTTGATGTTATTTGCACGTCTAAAAAAAGTTCATGAGAGACATTCAATACACTTTTGGTTTGAGAAAAAATCAAATACATTATGCAAGTATGCATACTAAGTAGAGAATTTCTAGCAACACTCTCTTGAACACTTCCAACACTCACTTATTAGGTCCCATTCCCCATTTGGTATGTCCTATTGGCTATTCCCAAACTAGTAGGACCCACATGAATTTTAACCAATAGGAGAGTGTTTGCTGGAAAGAGTGTTAGTATTGCTAGTATTCTTCTATTTATTATGGTAGTCACTTGCTATTAAATTTTGCTTTGCAGGCAAACAGGGATGTAACGAGGATGGAAATATTTATGTCACTGGTTCGTCTTTTGGATCAAACAGTGAAGGGCGGTGGTGCATCTTCATCGAATGCAATTGATAACAACATGATGGTGTATCAATCTTTCCCACAAGCTACCCAGATAACAGCAACTGGTAGGCCCAGTAGTTTGCAATGAACCACCTGCTTATAGTTTCTTGGTTGCTGTTGCAATGAACTTAACTTCGTCTAACTACTGTTTCACCTCAGTTTGGAGGGGGATGAGTTTAGTTAGTTAAGAACTTCTCAAGATTAATGTGCATTAGTATAATGTATATGCATGTTTCCTCCTATTCCTGCCAAGGTCACTTATCCTGTGTTGGCACTTGGCAGTGTCTTCTGATGCTTTAGGCAACTCTTTAGATAATTTGCATCCATTTTTTTTCCTGTGTGAGTAATGCCATTGGTCACCAAGTTGTATAAGGCTTTTGTTGATGTTGTTGCTGAGTAATGCCATTGGTGTTGATGGTGTGATTCGGATGTATAGATATTTGTAGGATTTGCAAAGGGGGAGATCATGTGTTTGACCATCAAGCTTATGCACTTGTTGTTCCTCCTGACCTTTTTTCCTCCACGTTTTTTTCTTTCTTGGAGTGGTGATATTGGCTGTTATAATATACCAATTTTCATTAATGTAAGCTTTGTGTGGTTTGTATGAGTCTATGCTAAATGATGCACTAGATTAATACTACCTCTTAGAATAAGTGTCATTTTAGAGTGTTGTATAAGAATTAAGGAAATCATTGTAAACTCTTGAAAAAATTATGTGAAAATAGGATACACAGACAGTGAAATGTGTTTTTAAATTTTCATGTATATGATAATAATTAGCTAAACATGATTTCTAATTGGTTGACATTTCCATTAAACTTAAACATGATTATAGGACTAAATCACTTGTTTCCTGTGAGAACAATAAGTTGTTAATACTTTATTATCCCTTTAAAATTGTAGTTTGAGTTCTAGTTTAGAGGAAGGACAATTTTTTTTTTGAAGGACAAAGTTAGAAAAAGGTAATAAATGTTTTCAAGATTTTGTCAAATGATAGATGATTTAGTATACAATTTTTGTTTTTTGAGAAAATGAACATGTACATACATCTTAATGGTCTGTCCATTGCAAATACACAAGTTACGATTATTTTTAGCTCCAGGCGTCAGTCATCAAACAAATTTGTAGTTGCTATTTTTCCCCGTTGCATATTAGTTTCGTTTACCATACAACGGAGAAGTTTGGTTTTTGGAAAGTCATTTCGTTCTTGTGGTTATCAAATTGTGACAAAATATTCCGTTCTATGATACTCTTTAATTCATAATAATGCCATCTTGCTGCCAAAGGGGGTTTGTAGAGTGCGTGAGATCCAATTGCTGTTGCATAATCAAGCCATAAACCAACATTTTGTGTTTAAGTGATAAGAAATTTACTTAAAAAAAACATATTTTGGACTTGGATTTTCTAAGTGTGAAAAAATATATTTAGATATTAAGAGTATTTTGTCTCTTATAAATGGTATCGCCTAAATTGAATGTCAGAATTTAAATTGATTTTAATATACTAAGGGTCTCAAACTAAATCATTTTTCAAGCTTCGTAGTTTGGTGTTAATTTATCTTCTATTTTTATGAGATGGGCACAATGAAACTATTGATATTTGAATATAATTTGTTGTCCTCAAATTATTTCTTTATGGTACTCTTTTTGTTTTAAAATAAGTATTATTTTGGAATGTTGCACAAGGTTAAAGAAATCCTAAATTTTTTTTTAAAATTCTTTAGAGTATATATATATGATTAATAATGTGGGCTTGACCGGAGGAGCACCCAAGAGAAATTCATCCCCATTCCCCACCATCCAAACTCACCAAAATTAGGTATACGAGTGACATTTTTTTTTTTTATGTATTATTTATTGAACACTTTCTTAGTCAATGCGAGATTAAGTGATCAATCGCTCACTTAAATTTTCAAAATCCTCCACCCTAAGACTACTTGTTGTGTTGGGGGAGTTTTGGAGAGAATAAAAAAAAAATTAAAAAAATTAACGAGCTTTTGTCGGAGATTATTAAGAGAACCAAATATGTATCTTTATTTAAAATCTTAAAACACTAGATATGTGAGTCACATTTCTTTTATGTCATTCATTGAGCCCTTTTTTAATCCATTAGACTAGTCACTCACTTGAATTTTAATAAATACTTTATCTCTTAAAAAATAGTTATTGAGAACTGATTTAAAGTGATCCAGGAGAAAGTGGTTAAATTATTATTTTTTAATTTCATAATGAAAGGTGTAAATTAAAAAGTGTTTTTATAGGATATGATTTGTTGTCCAAAGTAAAGATTTACCTGTGTTTTACTCGTATACATGAATTTTGGATCAACCACATGACTATATATTTAAGGAATTTCATATAGCTTGTCCATTTGGATCAGCAAACATTGTTATCGAGATTTAAATATATGATCTAATGCAAATTATGCTCTTCAATATACTAATTCAATTCTAAGAAGCTTAACCCTAGCGGATAATTGTCACATTTGAAGAAATAAGTTAGAAGACGCAGGTGTAAGTGGATGTCTCAATCAAACATGTCCTCTTATAGTAAAGATTTTTTTTAGGTTATTGTTAAAAAGTGAGATCTCCATCTTAGTGCTTGTCGTAATCAAGTTTATACCAAAAGCCAATGCGCCGATCAAAGCATATGCCCTTACTAATTAAGTAGACTTTATGTTTAGAAATTTGACGGTGCCTGAATGCCCAAGCCTTCTAATTAAAACAACTACTTATGAAGTTATGATGCTTTTCTTAAAAAAGAAATGAAGTTATGATGTTGAAAGCCTCTTGATTAAACCTAAGAAATTAAAATAATGGTGATACATTCACTTTTTTTCTCGTAAGAGAATATGGATATTTTTTAATTTACGGGTCAAAAATTAATGCCGCTTGCGATGTGTGATTTCTGTTGACTCAAAAGAATTTTATATATGGTAAGAATCAAAATACGGATTCTCTCGTTAAATAAATTATTCTGTAAATACAATATGGTCTTACATTACTGTGTCAACCATTTGAGAATGATGTGTTAGTTTCAATACATATAATTTTTGTTATTGAATGAATTTTTTGTCAACTTCCTTACATAATGAAACCCACGAGAAATTCATCTAAAAATAAAGAATATGGCAAATGAAGGTATCGAGGAATATAATATTAACATTCCTTATGGAAGGTAAATCATTGAGCACAGTTGTATGATAAGGGAGACCTAGCTCGATCGCAATCTAAGTTTCAGATTATATGCTGTAATGTTTAGTAGATGTTTCTACCATAAATCCAGGTGCCAGAGAATCAGCAACATTTTTGTTTAAATTCGGTAGTTGATGATCCTCCTTCACAACCGTTTATAAGTATTCTACACGACTGCAAAAAGTTTCATACTATCATGTCATGCTCACATTCAACAAGGTAATTAAGGTCATGGCCTAGAACTCCCAAATTTATAAGGTTTTCAATTATTTTTTTTTAATAGTAGTATTATTAGTATAAATTATTTTTTAAAACTCTACAGTCCATTTTTTAGTTTTTGCAAATAAAAAGTCACTCAAGAGTGACTCAGTACATTTCTCAATAGTTGAGCATATAATTCCTATCGGCTACTTATACAATTCTAATATTAATGTAATTTAATTTTCTTTGAAAAACAAATGTCACTTTTAGATCAACCTCTCTGCTTCCTCTCTAGTCTCTCTCATTCTCATTCTCTGTATTCTTAATTCTCTGCTACTACATTCAAGCAATTATTTAACTTTTCAACTTTCATATAATCATATTTTAATTTGTGAATTGGTATACCCCACATCAAGTGACCAACTCCAATACTCAATCTCCAAGTAACACGAAGAGGATACTCACAAACGTTGCTAGCATCTCAAATTCTCAACAGGTTTGATCATTTCACTCATTTGCTTTGCATTTTAATTTATAAAACAATTGATTGAATTGAAATTAATTTGAATGAACATTTACAAATTACAATTGTCACATCTCATTTTTTATTGTTTATCATCGTAGGTGCAACCAAAGTGATTGTCACTATGGTTTGGATTTTGGATACTCGTAGATGTGACGATACATAGTCATAGCTTAAAGAAATTATCGTTCACAAATTTAATTTTTTACTTTTCAGGTTTTATTGTTTCATTATTATCTTCTTTTGATTTTAAAATAATTTTGCTTGTTATTTTTATTTTAGTCTATTAGTAAAATATGTCAAATAGAAAGTATGCATCTAGTTTTGAAAAATTGAAAAAAAAAGAGAGAAGAATTGAAAAATTGATTCAATCTCAACAAGGTGCTCTTCATAAATTTGTTACTATTCATAAAAAGGATGTTACAACTAGTTCAACACAAATATGATAGAAAATTCTCCTCTAGAAATTCCAAATAATATTAATACGATAGAGCAAAATACTGATAATGAAAACATTCAAAAGGTAGAAAATCTTAACAATATGAATAGTTATAATCCTAGTCAAGAACAAGAGGATAATGAAAAATTATAAGAAGATAGTTTAGAAACAAATAAGGAGCTCAATAGTACATCAAATGAAGAATATTTATGATCCAGAAAAATGGAAAAATATTAATGAAAACTTTAGAGATTTAATTGTTGACAATGGTCCAATTAGATATAATGATATGTAGTATCCAAAAGATGAAAATAATGGACATTTTTCTTCATTTTACTACCAAAAAGTAATGCCAAATGGAGAAAAATATGATCGAAGATGACTAGTGTATTCAAAGAATTTAGATAAAGTGTATTGTTTTTGTTGCTAGTTGTTTTACTCAAAAAATAGTGCTTGTATTACTAATCAATTACTTAATGAAGGTACTAAAGATTGGAAAAATATTGGTTTTAAGCTTAAGAGCCATGAAACAAGTTATGAACATGTAACTAATATGGATAAATGGATCGAATTAGAAACAAGATTGAGAAATAAAAATACAATTGATAAGGAGATCCAAGAACAAATTAACAAGGAGAAGGAACATTGGGAGAATGTTTTGGTAAGGATTATAACTATAATTAAATATCTTTCTAAAAACAATTTAGCTTTTTGTGGGACAAATGAAAAAATATACCAAAAAGCCAATGGAAACTTTTCGAGTTTGATTGAGTTGTTAGCGGAATTTGATCCAGTTATGCAAGAGCATGTCAAGCGTATAAAAAATGATGACCTTCATAATCATTGCTTGAGTAAGACTATACAAAATGAACTTATAGAATTGTTAACTTCTCAAATAAAAAATATTATACTGAAAAAAGTTAAAGATGCAAAATATTTTTCTATCATTCTTGATTGTACTTTTGATGTAAGCCATCAGGAGCAAATGACTCTTATTTTGAGGTCTATTGATACTTTTTAGTTGTTCTGTCGAAATAGAAGAATACTTTAGTGTTTTTACAAGTCAATGACACAACAGGAAAATGTCTTTTTGAGAAACTTATTCTGGTATTAAAAAAATATGACCTTGATATTAATGATATAAGGGGACAAATGTATGATAACGGGTCTAATATGAAAGGTAAAAATCAAGGAGTACAAAAGAGATTGTTGGGCATAAACCCTAGAGCATATTATACTCCTTACAATTGTCATAATTTAAATTTAGTTTTAGGTGATATGGCTAATTCATGTACACGAGCTGTTTCTTTTTTGGAGTTTTGCAATACATTTATTCTTTGTTTGCTTCTTTGACCAAACGGTGAAAAATCTTACAAGAAAATGAATCTAAGTTTTCAGTTAAATCATTATCTCAAACTAGATGGGAATGCAGAATTGAAAGTGTCAAAGCCATAAAGTTTCAAGCACAAAAAATAAGGTACACACTTGTTCAATTATCAAAAACTAGTGAAGATCCTAAGATAAAAAGTGAAGCCATATGTTTAGCAATTTATTAATGGGAAATTTTGAATTTTTATTGGAAATGAATATTTGGTATGATATACCTTTTGTTGTGAATTCTGTCAGTAAGATCATGCAATCCAAAGATATGCATATAGATGTTGCTATAGATCACTTAAGTGGCCTTATAACTTATTTGAAAAATTATAGGAAAAATGGTTTTGCATCTACATTAGAATCCACCAAAGAAATGACTATTGAAATGGATATAGAGCCAAAGTTCAATGAAAAACGTAAGATTCATAGGAAAAAAACATTTTGATGACATTGTTAGTGATAAGATAGCTCATTTTGTTGAATATTCTTTTCGCGTGGATTATTTTTGTATATATTAGATCGGTCTATTTTCTCTATTGAGAGTTGATTTGTACAATTTTTAGAATATGAAAACATGATTGGATTTTTATTTAATTCAAATAAATTTAAAACTTTGAGTGAAGATGAATTGAAAAAATATTGCATCAATCTTGAAAAGATTTTGAGTTTTGAGGACCATTCTAATATTGATGGTCTTGATTTGTTTTCAAAATTAAAGTTATTGAAAAAAGTTCTAACAAATGAAATTAACACACCATTAAAAATATTGAACAATATAAAAAAGTTAGGTTCTTTTCCAAATACATACATTGTTTATAGGATACTATTATCATTACCTATAACTGTTGCGACCGCTAAAAGAAGCTTTTCAAAATTACAATTGATTAAATCATATTTGGGATCAACCATACTATAAAATAGATTGAATGAATTAGCTATGTTATCTATTGAGAATGAAATATTAGAATTACTTAATTATAAAACTTTAATAAATAATTTTGCAGCTCAAAAAACCATAAAAATAACAAAAACTATTAGTCTATATTAACATTATAACATAAGTCCCTGTTTTTTTTTTTAAATATAGGCCCCTGTCTTAATTTTCGCCTAAGATCCCGAAATTCCTAGATATGGTCCTGATGTCATATATATAGTGTACCACCTTAGCTATAATAATATTTTAAATATTGTTATGTGAGAGACAATAATAAATAATGATTCACATTACCTAAGCACTTGTATACAAATGCATGTTATAAAGTAAAACTTTTCTTATTCCAGGAGGAAATAAAAATTTGATCTCCTTCCTTATAACATGATCGTGCGTGCATTATTTTTTGTATTGCGACATTTTTACAACCCTATGATGTAATGGTCCATTTAGGAGACTTGTAGCCCTTGAAACATAACCTACCAAGAAACTTACTGAATAATAATAAGAAAAGAAGAACAAGCTTAGCATGGAAAATGGCGAAGAAAAATCTTAGCAAGTGATATTTGTTTGATTCACATGTTCACTCTCTAATAACCACCCCACGTACGCATGTCGCCGAATATATCGAATTTTCCCAAGGCATAACGACATATGCACATTTTGAAGTTTATAGCTAGAGGAGAAGTGCATCAAAAGAAGAACAATTATCTAATGTGCTCGAATCTTAGTTAACGGCCACACTTTGATTTCAGCAAAGAAACTGAGAGGGATGGATAGGATTATGCTTAGATTGCAATTTTATTTTTTTTTTTTTATAAAAAAATCATATGAAACTCAAGAAACGAAATGCAAAATGTTTTATGTCTACCACCAAGCTCATAGATCAATTGGTGTGTAAGTTATAGTTTAATCCGAAATTTCATATTTAACTTCTGGATATGCAACTGTATTAAATACTTAGAGAAAAAAATTTGTTATTCATATAAAGATTTTATCTTACTTGAACATGATTACTTTTGATGAATGATACTTGTGTTATATATATAAAAAAAACTTTATCTTAACATACAAAAAGAATATATTCAATTAATATCCATCTATGTATATTCTAGATGTCTACATTAAGTATTAGTGGTTGTGCTCATAACTCCAGCTCCTCAATCCTCTATCAACGTTATAGCTTTCACGAAACTCATGAATTCACTTGGAACGTGGAGCCTCGACCACAGGCTTGTTTAACGTACGATGGAAAGAATAAAAGAGGTTAAGGCAGGAGGCATCTCATCTCATGAAAGGGTATAGAATAAGCGAAGAAAGTGTTGAAAATGAGGTTTTAAAACCTCATTTCTCAAAAGAAACCTTTTTACGGCGTTCTTTTATCCGATGTGTGTGTTCTATTGTTGGGAATGTTTCCTTATTTGCTTTTGGCCCAATGTTGATTTATATCAATGTGTCTAAAATGTCCAACACTGGTTGATAATGTACATGTCAATTGTATACCAATTATGGCACCGGATATATGGTTTTTACTTCATTAATTCACCTTATGGAGCCATGGATATATTATTTGTTATTATTAAGATGTTTGGGCAATTTTTGGATGTTTATTTTATCTTAAATTGTACTCCCCCCCATATTTTATATATGAAATATAAGCATAATATATGTTTTGATCATAATTGACATTTTAATTACAATAATTTCATAACTTTAGTAATTGATTAATGTTATCTAAATTAGATATTGTTGGATTATTTATTCATGAATTAGCATTACTCAATTATTTAGAATAAACTCTTTTCAAATATTAAATATCTCAATTTTAATTTCGATATTATTTAATCATAATACTTGCTATTGGAATTTTGATGTGAATGACCATTGATAAATTGGACTGCTCACTTGGTGTTCAATAAAGAGTTTCTACTCTCGTCAAACCTGCTATAAAATTGTAGTTAGATAAGATAGTTTAGTATTCATTATTGTGGGAAAACCTTAGTTTGAGTGGAGTAATTATCTCTCATTCTTGTCTCTGCTATGACGCTTGATCAAAATTATAAATATGAATTTAAACTTTTTTTTTTGGTGATACATATTCCAAAAACATTCTTTAATAAGATTGTGATAATATGCTACAAAACATTTCTTTCATTTTAATGTCACATTTAAAAAAATATTTGTCCCAAAATAAAAGTCACGTTAACTTTTCAACGTATATTAATTAATTTTTTTCACTAATATCCTAATAAATGTTAATTTATTTTTTTAATATAATATTAATAATATGATTAGTTTTGTAAAATTATTTTTTTTATCTATTTATTAATTTTTTTATCGGTATAAAATAATTTAGAATGATACTTATTTTGGGATGTAGTAAGTATTATACATAATTCATAATTGTGTGAAAATGTACAAAATTTTTCTTCTAAAAATTCAGCAAAATTTTGATACATAAAAACTTATGGATGAGTTGTGTTAATATATGCTTTTCGGCTATGAAGCAAAACTTTAAAGCTGGATGCACAAATTATCATACTTTTGGAGGAATCCTTGCAAGCTAGTGGTATGAACTACCTATCCTAGATAGTGAGTTACTAGCTGTATGACAGGCCTAAGAGGCAAGAGCCTCCTTAAAAAGTTCGACCAAAGACAAAGTCTCAGAGAAAAGTTGGGGGGAGATGAATGAAGGGATCAAATAGGATTTGAACATGATCACATAACTGTGAAGTATGTCATTTCCAACATTTTAATTACCTAAATATAACTGAAGTAAGACAAAAAGGTTACGATCTAATTGGTTCTTTATTATTATTATTATTATTTGCTGTAGTCTGATTGGTTTTAATTAAGATATACTATTATTTTGGAAATAGTAAGGTGGCCCAAATGTATTTTTTTTATTTTGTCAAAATTTTATTAATTAAATAAGGGAAAATAAATAAATTTCATTTTCAATCGGGGGCTAGCTAGTAGAATCACTGTCACGTTCGAATGATGAACGAAACTTAATACCTTCGCTCTCAGGTTGTTTTCTCTATATTTTTCTTTTTCATACTTCAGCTAAAGCTCAAGCTCTAATAATGGGGAAAAAAAATCTTTTCGATATATATATATATATGTATATATATATATATATATATATATATATATATATATATATATATATATATATATATATATATATATATATATATATATATATAATTTATTAAATGATAATTAAGATTATTGCCGT
>NC_038247.2:14962865-14967155 GCF_000004515.6 Glycine max
GGATTGGTGGACTACACACTGCTTTTAGTAAATAAAAAAACAAGATTTTTCAAAGGCTAGAACACAATAATAATCCCTCAATTTTTTTTTTAGTTTAATATTTTAAGTTTAAAATGTTTTACTTTATTCCTTGAAAGTTTTTTTTATTAGACCAAGTTGAAAGTTCACTGAACTAACTTGATCAAATTGGTAACATGTGATAAACTTTGAGAAATGTTATGTTAGCTAAAATTAATATTATTAATGAAAAAAATTGATAGACGAATTAATTTAGTCTAAGAAAGGTGCTTTAAGAGATCAAATTTATTTATTTTTTAAATTTAGAGGACTAAGGAGAAACTAAAATAAAAGATGAGGGGTGAAAAATGTGTTTCAACATTTTTCAAAACATCAATTCAAACTAATTTAATGATTCCATCCTTATCTAGCTAATTTTAATCAGTTTGGTCAATTTATACATTTTTTTTAATTTTTGTTTTCTTTCTTTCATGATTTTTTCCCCTCCAGCCAACCAAATAGTCTCTAGTATAGCTGTCATTTATGAGTCCTGCCCTAAACACACCAACTTAGGAAATAGATTCTCGATAGTGACTTTACTATTACATGAGGTCTTAGCCTTTTAATAATTTTATTAATAGAATATATTTTATTATAAAGTAAATATAAAAGAAAAATATACGATGAGATCGTGATATTTAATCAAGTTTCATTCCACTATAAAGAGTATCTCTTCCCTACTAACTTTACCTAGAAGTATGAAACAATTGGCATGCTAAACTCTTTGCCTATATATACATATATTTTTATATTTGGATGGAAGAGAAGAAATGAAAGAAGGGGAATAAAATTTTATAACTAAATCTTGTCTAAAACTTTCCAACAATAAGAGAAAGGATACTCTTTTTTTGGTGAATTAGGAGAAAGAATACTAGGAATTATCATGTAATTCTTAAAAGAATTTTGTTAATGTGTGACTTAAAACACAATTTCTTAAAAAGTACAATGCAAGTTAGAGAATAAAAGAAAATACTATGCCATGTACGTGAGCTTAACTTACGTGATTAAGATATTTAATCGCATGTTCTCAATAAGGGTTTAACAGAATATTCTTTTTTTTTTTTTGTCGTAAACAGAATATTGTTTAAACACATCTCCCTTTTCTTTATATATATATATATATATATATATATATATATATATAAAATTAAATCTTACTGTTAAATAAAAAAACTGATCAGAAGTTCTTACCAATAAACACGGTCATATGCTATCATTAAATGTGAGCTTTCACAGTCAATACATCTGATGCATAATTGTCATGATATTAATTGATAGGTAAAGATGCAACGAATTTAATATCATATCTTTAAATATCAGCAAAAGAATCAAGTCCAAAGGATCATGGCAAGGAGCAAAATTATCATTAACTGATGCAAAAAAAACTATGTCTAATTAAAAGGTGTGATGATTATTATTATCATTTACTACTACCATGCACTTACATGGTGTATCTCCTCTCCTTTCTTGTAACCATTCTTGAATCGATATCGCATGCAAGTGCATCAGAGTGCCATTGAATGACCACTTCCCATATAATTTCTTAGACATATGGCAAAAAACTTTGATCTCTATATAGTAGTGGATAATATATCATTCTGGCAATATGGAGTGAATTGCTTCCCTGCCATTTCCCTGGAAAAGAGAATCTTATCAACATATATATATATATATATATAAAATTAGCATTTATGTTGCATAAGAAAAATAACATTTTTTATTGATCCTAAAGTACTTAATTACGATTCTCTCAGCAATAGTATGAGACTCCTCAGTTATGTAACCTCCAAAAATTTGTTGGTTTGCTTTTTCATTTTTTATGGTGAGTAGGTGGGGATGGTGGAGGATAAACAGCAAGAGGTGGGCTTGATTGAACAAATTCCTATTCTTGATTCCACTTCTTTTCAATTGTTTGTTCTTCATCAAGAAACTCATAACCTTAATGAGACCATATGCTTTACTTGAATTTTCTTTGTTATCTTTTTTCCTGTTAAAAATTAAGAAAAAACATATGAAATCAATTCATTTATCAATAAAATGAAGAATAAAAATCAACTAATAAAAAATGCAGTGTCTTCCTGAATCTGAAGAAAATTCTGCCAACGCAAGTTTTCTTATCAAGAAATAGATACTACTTGTATGGGCTCATTCCCTTCAAATCACCAAAGACGTGAGATTAGTCTTGAAGTCCTTCTAATGTTCTCCTATATATTAGATCAATTTCCTTTTCAACATTTCAGAATTTGCAACGTCGTAGACTACAATACACACATACAATGAAGTTAATAAATATAATAATTACAAATTACAAATATAGCTGCAATATATAGTGAAATATCATGATACTACCAACTCTCCTAATTCACATGTGGTCATCTATGTGATCTTATTCATTCTTTAGGATGCTCTATTTATTATGTCCTATGAGGGCGACAGATTGCTAAAAAAAAATAAATCATGTGTGGCCTTAATGGTTTTCGATTTAGATGGATCAAATTCAATAGATATCCTCTCCTCACCGCTACCATAACTTAGATAAACTCCTTCAATTGTGTGTGCATCTACCTTTCTTACAAATAGGCTAATTTCCTAACTTAAAAATTTGAATGAACAAGACTCCCCACGTGGCATTATTCCATTAAGACAATAAAATAAAATTGTTCAAAACCAATAATTATCCAATATCTTGTATTGTCAAGCAAGGCAACCATTTATAAACCAATAATTCTCAAAATGCAACCAAATTGTTCATATATAGCCAAGAAAACGATGCAAATTGATTCAAAGAAAATTGCAACGACCAATATATTAGAGACACAATTCAAAGCAAGCAATCATTATTTTTTTCAAACTTTTTCCTCTTTCATACAATGCACAATTTTCTTTTAGTTTTTAATTTTTACTAAGACATAATGCGGATACAAAGACATAATGCAGACATAGAGTCACAATTCAAAGCAAGCAATACCTTTTTATCATTTTATATTGTGTGTCCTAATTTCTCACCCTTTACTTAATTTGGAGTTGTTAGATCAACAATATTGATCCTCATGATTAGTTCAAGTTACAATAGCTTGATAGAAAAAGATAATTCACACAAAAGTTTAGTAGAAACATTAATTTTCTCACTATTATATTACTTGAGGCGATATATATATATATATATATATATATATATATATATATATATATATATATATATATCAATATATATTTTGTCATTGTTTACCTATATAAGGTAGCCAACAAAGGTGGTAAAATTTATGTACTTAATTGACTATTTTTTTATTAGTAATATTAGAAACTAAAATAACTCTAATATGTTTAATTTTATGAATCAAAATGATTGATAATTATTGAAGTCATGAACAAAATTGATTCTTTTATAACACCGGACTAAATTGATTAAATGTATCAATTTTAAATTGATATTTTCCTAAAAGAATAGGATAGGGGACTTGATTCTTCTATAACAAAAGAGTTGGGAATAAATTTGTATGTCCACAATTTAAATTATCATGTAATTAATTCTAATTTTAATAATAAAATATTATTTTATTTTCATTGTCATATTTTACTATTTGACCAAATATGACCAAATAGTCCATTTGATAATATCTTTGATTAAAATTAAAGACTTGTTATTGTAATAGAGATTATGATAATGAGAAACAAATTTGTTCTAATTTTAATCTAAATTGTTCTTGATCATAGAATTATTGTAAATAGGATATCAATAATCTGGATAGATTAATACATATGTGATAGTATTTATTGGATAAATATTAATAGATCTCATTTATTAATTTGCATATACAGATGAGTCACATGTTGATGTGATCATTGAACTGACTCAATTGAAATTTTCTAATGGTTAAAATTTATCATAGACTGTCAATAGAAAATTCTCAATAAGAGGTATAATAACTTTCTTTGACCTGAGATTGACATAGTAATTAACAGGTTATTTGTTCTATTTTGATTTTGGACGCCTAATGCTTTAGAGTACTTGTTGAATGGATATTGGATATGATTAAATACCTGTAGAATTAATGATTAATCAAGAAGAAATTCATCAACTCTTGGTAATGAGTTTGAGCTCTATGAATAAAATTATATCCTGGGTAGGAAAATTAAATGAAAGAAGAAATGAGTTTCTTAAATCATTATGAGTTAACTCAAAAGGGTTTGACAGTAAAACCATACTCTAGAGTTAACCCAGAGCTATAAAGA
>NC_038247.2:14967255-14970855 GCF_000004515.6 Glycine max
AATATTTGATGATCAATTAAATTAGAGGATTTAATATGATCAAATGATTAATTGATTTCAAAAAGGTGGAATATTATTATATTTTACTAGCACTAAAGATATAAATAATATGAAAGATTTGGTGAAAGAAGAGAAACAAACATGTATGATTTTATATTTGAAATTTGGGTTGAAAAGACGACTAGATATAAGTTTGACTTAGTCAATCATTATTTTTATTTTAATTGCTAAATGGTTAGCAATAAAAGATAACAAAAAATAATATAGCTTAAAAAAGGATACTATCAATAATGATTTTGATTTTTGATCCTTATCGTGCTATAAATACAGCCTTAAGGTGTACGTTGAATTAATCTCAATATCACTTCTCTATTCTTATTTTTCCACTTGTCAAAGTTATTAACGAATAAATGTCAGTCTCTCGGTGTTGATACACGTAGAGTCTTCACACTATTGAAATTTTTTTATGCTTCAAGAGCTCATAAACAGGTACACTATTTTAATATGTCATCTATTTATAATATAATTTAAATACAAAATAAATCATTTTATTTCACAATGTGTGTTTTTGAAATTTTTTTTTTACAAAAAGAAGACAATTTCAATTTTAAGGGGTGACTTGATTTTTTGGTTAATGAATCTTTTTTTATAAATGGGAGGAAAACGATAAGAGAAAGATTTCATGGCATGCATCATCAACCACACACTATTTCTTTATATGTTAGTAACTCCTGATTGAGAATAATTGTTTGCAACAGCATGGCCACTATTTTCATTATATGAGGTTTAACTACATGGACCTACACTCCGGCTTCCACGAACAATGACATTCTTAGATACAGATAACAGGAAATCCCCATGTCATAAATTGCATTGATTCAATAGGACTAGTCCTTTTCATCAAAAGCCTTACCTTACTATCACGGATGTTGCATAAGACGAAGTTGAACAGTTGAAAATGATAGTAAGTCACAAATTATTATATTTCTATGGCCAGTCCTTAATTACAAGCTGATGTTAACTTCCAAGGGACCCTTTAGATGTGACCGGTTTTCCTAGAAGATTGAAGACATTGAATGAATTGAAGTTGAGTTTAAGCCTCTCCTACCATGATTCAATTTTTAGCATTACTCATATATATATAAAAGGTTTTAAAAATTTAACTTAATTTAAAACTTTAGGTCCAACTTGATTCCTTGTACATATTGTATTCTTTCTATGGCAAAAAGATTACAGCTAGCTACAATCACCATGTATGAACTTTTTTACCACCAAAAGCTGTACTCCAATAACATTTTCCAATTTTTACCATTCGAATACATTCAAGTGGGTGTAATTCTTATTTTACCTTCCTGATTTAATGTGTCACACAGCAGCGCCAAGTGTCTCCGACCATTAGTTTTATACATTTCAAAGCTTGTGGGCTACTTGCAATATGTAACACAATCCACACACGTCTAAAATGCACCATTATTGTCAATTTTTGTCGCATAGCACCAAATCTATTTTATTTTTCTTCATTAAGGGTCTATGTCAATTAATACTCCTGTCTTTATTTTTTTTCCCACCTTATAGAGAGTTCAAACCCATTTTTGTAAGTGGATGTCTTTGTACTGTCACCGTACAAATTAGGCGCACTAACTAATGTTTATTGCATTAAAATATTATTCTCCTAAGTCTTGAATCAGGTGCTTTCTCTTGCCCCCCTCACTCTATAAATAAACATCAAAGGTGGCTAGTGTAGGAACCTAATTAAGCAACCACAGCATCATATCTCTTGCGCCTCGTTTACTACTACTATTTTTTTTTCTTTTCAAGAGAGAGAGAGAGAGAGAGAGATGGCATCTCCAAACACAAACCAGGAGAAAGCAGGGGTGCTAGGTAGAGTATTAGCCTTGCCAAAAGTTGTTAAGGGGAAGGTGTTGAGCATCTGTAGGTTAACAAAAGAGATAGCACAAGATGATCCTAGAAAAGTGATTCATTCACTGAAAGTAGGACTTGCAATCTCACTTGTTTCTCTTTTCTATTACTATCAACCACTATATGAGAATTTTGGTCTTTCAGCAATGTGGGCTGTGATGACTGTAGTGGTGGTTTTTGAGTACACAGTCGGTAAGTTTAATTAATTTGTGCACATAGTTTAATCAATGGTCATATATATATATATATATAAACATTCCAACCCATATATATATATATATTTTTTTTTTTTTGTAATTTTTCCTTTGTTGGAATAACTAATTAATATATGTATTTATATGACACATTAATTTTTAGGAGCCACTCTAGGAAAAGGTTTGAATAGGACAATTGCAACATTGGCTGCTGGTGCTCTTGGTGTTGGGGCTCATTACTTAGCTAGCCTATCTGGTGCAACAGGGGAACCTATATTGATTGGCGCGTTTGTCTTTGTGCAAGGTAAAAAGAATGTTACAAAAAATAAATAAATAGAATAATAATGATGATGATAATACTGTAAGAAAAGAAAAAGGCCAAATTAAAGAGAAAAAAAAGATCTTGGTCTAGCTATTTTGAATCAATCATAGTTGATTTTGTATGTTGTATAATAATTTTGATCATTGTTTTGTGCTTTGCTATTTTTTGCAGCTGCCATAGCATCATTCATAAGGTTTTTTCCGAAAGTAAAGGCAAGATATGACTATGGGATGCTTATATTCATCTTGACATTCTCTTTGATATCCGTGTCTGGTTTTCGAGAGGTTGAAGTGTTGGAAATGGCACACAAGAGGCTATCAACCATATTCATAGGGGGTTCTGCTTGTGTGATGATTTCCATTTTTGTTTGTCCTGTGTGGGCTGGTGAAGAGTTCCACTATTCCATTGCTCACAAGTTGGAAATACTTGGCGATTTCTTGGAAGGTTAGATTTAATAGAAATTAATTGCATGGATAAAGTTATAAATAATTACTATGTAGTGCTATCTTTATAACAAAAAAATGGCAAACTTACCTTAAGTACTCATAACTTGGTTATGTTTTTACAGCTTTTGTACGTGTATACTTCAAGATATCAAAAGAAGGAGAATCTGAAGACAACAAAGGAGATTCTAAAGACAAGTCGTTTTTAGAAGGTTATAAGAAAGTTCTCAATTCCAAAAGTGTTGATGACTCTCTGGTGAGTGTGCTTTAATTTATATATATATATATATATATATATATATATATATATATATATATATATATATATATATATATATATATATATATATATATATATATATCTTCATACTTCTTCAGGTAAATGAAAATCTCATGCACATGTCTCATGTAATTTAATTTTCTTTATTGTGCAGGCCAATTTTGCAAAATGGGAGCCAGGTCATGGCAAGTTTAGATTTCGTCATCCTTGGGACTTATACCTCAAAGTTGGTGCTCTTTCTCGCCAATGTGCATATCGAATGGAAGCTCTAGATGCAAACATCAACTCTGATATCCAAGTATACATCATGAATCTAATTAATATATCTTTTAATAATATCCTACGTGAAAGTAAAATATTATTGAGTATATAGTATTAATTGGCATGAACAAGAAAAATTATATATAATCTTAGACTATTGTCAATTGGTTATTTCGACCC